>NC_086190.1:502500-642500 GCF_023053635.1 Elgaria multicarinata webbii
GGGTTACTGTTAGGTTCCGGGTTAGGGTAAGGTTCCGGGTTAGGGTTAGGTTCCGGGTTAGGGTTATGGTTATTTTCCGGGTTAGGGTTAGTTTCCGGGTTAGGGTTAGTTTCCGGGTTAGGGTTAGGTACCGGGTTAGGGTTTGCGTTAGGTTCCAGGTTAGGGTTAGTTTCCCGGTTAGGGTTATGTTCCGGGTTAGGGTTAGTTTCCGGGTTAGGATTAGGTTCTTGGTTAGGGTTAGGGTTAGGGTTAGGGTTAGGTTCCGGTTTAGGTTTCGGTTTAGGGTGCAGGTTAGGGTTAGGTTCCGGGATAGGGTTAGGGTTAGGGTTAGGTTCCGGGTTAAGTTCCTGGTTAGGTTCCGGGTTAGGTTCTGGGTTAGGGTTAGGTTCTGGGTTAGGGTTAGGGTTAGGTTCCGTGTTAGGGTTAGGTTCCGGGTTAGGGTTAGGTTCCGGGTTATTGTTAGGGTTAGGTTCCGGGTTAGGGTTACTGTTAGGTTCCGGGTTATGGTATGGTTCCGTGTTAGGGTTAGGTTCCGGGTTAGGGTTATGGTTAGTTTCCGGGTTAGGGTTAGTTTCCGGATTAGGGTTAGTTTCCGGTTTAGGGTTAGGTACCGGGTTAGGGTTAGCGTTAGGTTCCAGGTTAGGGTTAGTTTCCCGGTTAGGGTTATGTTCCGGGTTAGGGTTAGTTTCCGGGTCAGGATTAGGTTCTTGGTTAGGGTTAGGGTTAGGGTTAGGGTTAGGTTCCGGTTTAGGTTTCGGTTTAGGGTGCGGGTTAGGGTTAGGTTCCGGGATAGGGTTAGGGTTAGGGTTAGGTTCCGGGTTAAGTTCCGGGTTAGGTTCCGGGTTAGGTTCTGGGTTAGGGTTAGGTTCTGGGTTAGGGTTAGGGTTAGGTTCCGGGTTAGGGTTAGGTTCCGGTTTAGGATTAGGTTCCGGGTTAGGGTAAGGTTCCGGGTTAGGGTTAGGGTTAGTTTCCGGGTAAGGGTTAGGTTCCGGGTTAGGGTTAGGTTCCGGGTTAGGGTTAACGTAAGGGTTAGGGTTAGGTTACGGGTTAGGGTTAGGTTCCGGGTTAGGGTTAGGGTTATGTTCCGGGTTAGGGTTAGGTTCCGGGTTAGGGTTAGGTTCCGTGTTAGAGTTAGGGTTAGGTTCCGGTTTAGGGTTAGGTTCCGGGTTAGATTCCGGGTAGGTTCTGGGTTAGGGTTAGGTTCCGGGTTAGGTTCCGGGTTAGGTTCTGGGTTACGTTCCGGGTTAGGTTCCCGGTTAGGTTCCAGGTTAGGTTCTGGGTTAGGGTTAGGTTCCAGGTTAGGGTTAGGTTCTGGGTTAGGGTTTGGTTCCAGGTTAGGGTTAGGTTCCGGGTTAGGGTTAGGGTTAGGTTCCGGGTTATGTTCCGGGTTAGGGTTAGGTTCCGGGTTAGGGTTAGGGTTAGGGTTAGGTTCTGGGTTATGTTCCGGGTTAAGTTCGGATTATGGTCAGGTTCCGGGTTAGGGTTAGGGTTTGGGTTAGAGTTAGGGTTCGGGTTAGGGTTAGGGTTAAGGTTAGCGTAAGGGTTAGGGTTAGGGTTAGGGTTAGTGTTAGTGTTAGGGTTAGGGTTTGGGTTAGGGTTAGGGTTAGGGTTAGTGTTAGGGTTAGGGTTAGGGTTGTGATCGCTTCGGCAGCACATATACTAAAATTGGAACGATACAGAGAAGATTAGCATGGCCCCTGCGCATCTGGATAATTTGGTTCACTTACCTCATTGGGAAGCTGCCGTTACGGCCCGTTTTGCGCAATACGAATTTTTGCCGGAATGGGTCTCTGAACGTCGTTTCGGGGCAACTTATGGAGCTTTATATATTTGCCCCACCTAGTTATGTGCATCTGGTGAGTTTAGTTCACTTACCTCATTGGGAAGTTGCCGTTACGGCCCAATTTGCACAATATGAGTTTTTGCCCAGAACGGGTATCTGAACGTGGTTTTGGGGCAACTTTTGGAGCTTTCTATATTTGTCCTACCTTGTCATGTGCATCTGGTGAGTTTGGTTCACTTACCTCATTGAGAAGTTGCCGTTACGGCTCAATTTGCCCAATACTTGTTTTTGTCCAGAATGGGTATCTGAACATGGTTTCGGGGTATCTTTTGGAGCTTTCTGTATTTGCCCCACCCAGTTATGTGCATATGGTGAGTTTGGTTCACTTCCCTTATTGGAAAGGCGCCATTACGGCCCATTTGCGCAATACACTTTTTTGCCAGGAACGGGTAACTAAACGTAGTTTTCGGGCAACTTTTGGAGCTGTCTATATTTGTCCTACCTTGTCATGTGCATCTGGTGAGTTTGGTTCACTTACCTCATTGGGAAGTTGCCGTTACTGCCTGTTTTGCGCAATACGCGTTTTTGCCAGGAACTGGTATCTGAACTTTGTTTTGGGGCAACTTTAGGAGCTGTGTATGTTTGTCCCAACTTGTCATGTGCATCTGGTGAGTTTGGTTCTGGGTTAGGTTCCGGGTTAAGGTTAGGTTCCGGGTTTGGTTCCGGGTTAGGATTAGGTTCCGGGTTAGGGTTAGGTTGCGGGTTAGGGTTAGGTTCCGGGTTAGGGTTAGGGTTAGGGTTAGGTTCCGGATTAGGGTAAGGTTCCTGTTTAGGGTTAGGTTCCGTGTTAGGGTTAGGGTTAGGTTACGGGTTAGGGTTAGGGTTAGGTACCGGGTTAGGGTTAGGTTCCGGGTTAGGGTTAGGTTCCGGGTTAGGTTCCGGGTTAGGTTCCGGGTTAGGGTACGGGTTAGGGTCCGGGTTAGGGTCCGGGTTAAGGTTAGGTTCCGGGTTAGGGTTAGGGTTAGGTTCCGGGTTAGGGTTAGGTTTCGGGTTAGGGTTAGGTTCCGGGTTATTGTTAGGGTTAGGTTCCGGGTTAGGGTTACTGTTAGGTTCCTTGTTAGGGAAAGGTTCCGGGTTAGGGTTAGGTTCCGGGTTAGGGTTAGGGTTATGTTCCGGGTTAGGGTTAGGTTCCGGGTTAGGGTTAGGTCCCGGGTTAGGGTTAGGGTTAGGTTCCAGGTTAGGGTTAGTTTCCGGGTTAGGGTTAGGTTTCGGGATCGGTTCCGGGTTAGGTTCCGGTTTAGGTTCCGGGTTAGGGTCCGGGTTAGGGTCCGGGTTAGGGTTATGTTCCGGGTTAGGGTTAGGTTCCGGGTTAGGGTTAGGTTCCGGGTTAGGGTTAGGTTCCGGGTTACAGTTAGGTTAGGGTTAGGGTTAGGTTCTGGGTTTTGGTTAGGTTCCGGGTTTGGTTCCGGGTTAAGTTCCTGGTTAGGTTCCGGTTTAGGGTCCGGGTTACGTTCCATGTTAGGGTTAGATTCCGGGTTAGTGTTAGGTTCCGGGTTAGGGTTAGGTTCCAGGTTAGGGTTAGGTTCCGGGTTAGGGTTAGGGTCCGGGTTAGGTTCCGGGTTAGGTTCCGGGTTAGGTTCCGGGTTAGGGTGCGGATTAGGGTTAGTTTCTGGGTTAGGGTTAGGTTCCGGGTTAGGGTTAAGGTTAGGTTCCAGGTTAGGTTCCGGTTTAGGTTCTGGGTTAGGGTTAGGTTCCGGGTTAGGGTTAGGGTTAGGTTCCGGGTTAGGGTTAGGTTCCGGTTTAGGGTTAGGTTCGGGGTTAGGTTTAGGGTTAGGGTTAGGGTTAGGGTTAGGGTGAGTGTTAGGGTTAGGTTCCCGGTTAGGGTTAGATTCCGGGTTAGGGTTAGGTTCTGGGTTAGGGTTAGGTTCCGGGTTAGGGTTAGGGTTATGTTCCGGGTTAGGGTTAGGTTCCGGGTTAGGGTTAGGTCCCGGGTTAGGGTTAGGGTTAGGTTCCAGGTTAGGGTTAGTTTCCGGGTTAGGGTTAGGTTTCGGGATCGGTTCCGGGTTAGGTTCCGGTTTAGGTTCCGGGTTAGGGTCCGGGTTAGGGTCCGGGTTAGGGTTATGTTCCGGGTTAGGGTTAGGTTCCGGGTTAGGGTTAGGTTCCGGGTTACAGTTAGGTTAGGGTTAGGGTTAGGTTCTGGGTTTTGGTTAGGTTCCGGGTTTGGTTCCGGGTTATGTTCCAGGTTAGGTTCCGGTTTAGGTTCCGGGTTACGTTCCATGTTAGGGTTAGATTCCGGGTTAGGGTTAGGTTCCGGGTTAGGGTTAGGTTCCAGTTTAGGGTTAGGTTCCAGGTTAGGGTTAGGGTCCGGGTTAGGTTCCGAGTTAGGTTCCGGGTTAGGTTCCGGGTTAGTGTGCGGATTAGGGTTAGTTTCCGGGTTAGGGTTAGGTTCTGGGTTAGGGTTAAGGTTAGGTTCCAGGTTAGGTTCCGGTGTAGGTTCTGGGTTAGGGTTAGGTTCCGGGTTAGGGTTAGGGTTAGGTTCCGGGTTAGGGTTAGGTTCCGGTTTAGGGTTAGGTTCGGGGTTAGGTTTAGGGTTAGGGTTAGGGTTAGGGTTAGGGTGAGGGTTAGGGTTAGGTTCCCGGTTAGGGTTAGATTCCGGGTTAGGGTTAGGTTCTGGGTTAGGGTTAGGTTCCGGGTTAGGGTTAGGTTCCGGGTTAGGGTTAGCGTTAGGTTCCGGGTTAGGGTTAGGTTCCGGGTGAGGGTTAGTGTTAGGTTCTGGGTAAGGGTTAGGTTCCGGTTCCGGTTTAGGTTCCGGTTTAAGTTTAGATTCCTGGTTAGGGTTAGGGTTAGTTTCCGGGTTAGAGTAAGGTTCTGGGTAAGGGTTAGAGTTAGGTTCCGGGTTAGGGTTAGGTTCCGGGTTAGGGTTAGGTTCCGGTTTACGGTTATGGTTCGGGTTAGGTTCCGGATTAGGGTTAGGTTCCGGGTTAGGGTTAGGTTCCGGGTTAGGGTTAGGTTCCGGGTTAGGGTTAGGTTCCGTGTTAGGGTTAGCGTTAGGTTCCGGGTTAGGGTTAGGTTCCGGGTTAGGGTTAGGGTTAGGTTCTGGGTAAGGGTTAGGTTCCGGTTCCGGTTTAGGTTCCTGGTTAAGTTTAGGTTCCGGGTTAGGGTTAGTTTCCGGGTTAGGGTAAGGTTCTGGGTTAGGGTTAGGGTTAGGTTCCGGGTTAGGGTTAGGGTTAGGGTTAGGGTTAGGGTTGTGCTCGGGTTAGGGTTAGGGTTAGGGTTAGGGTTAGGGTTAGGGTTAGGGTTAGGGTTAGGGTTAGGGTTAGGGTTAGGGTTAGGGTTAGGGTTAGGGTTAGGGTTAGGGTTAGGGTTAGGGTTAGGGTTAGGGTTAGGGTTAGGGTTAGGTTCCGGGTTAAGGTTAGCGTTAGGTTCCGCGTTTGGGTTAGTTTCCGGGTTAGGTTTAGGGTTAGGTTCCGGGTTAGGGTTAGGTTCCTGGTTAGGGTTAGGTTCCGGGATAGGGTTAGGGTTAGGTTCCGGGTTAGGGTTAGGTTCCGTGTTAGGGTTAGCGTTAGGTTCCGGGTTAGGGTTAGGTTCCGGGTTAGGGTTAGGGTTAGGTTCTGGGTAAGGGTTAGGTTCCGGTTCCGGTTTAGGTTCCTGGTTAAGTTTAGGTTCCGGGTTAGGGTTAGTTTCCGGGTTAGGGTAAGGTTCTGGGTTAGGGTTAGGGTTAGGTTCCGGGTTAGGGTTAGGGTTAGGGTTAGGGTTAGGGTTGTGCTCGGGTTAGGGTTAGGGTTAGGGTTAGGGTTAGGGTTAGGGTTAGGGTTAGGGTTAGGGTTAGGGTTAGGGTTAGGGTTAGGGTTAGGGTTAGGGTTAGGGTTAGGGTTAGGGTTAGGGTTAGGGTTAGGGTTAGGGTTAGGGTTAGGGTTAGGTTCCGGGTTAAGGTTAGCGTTAGGTTCCGCGTTTGGGTTAGTTTCCGGGTTAGGTTTAGGGTTAGGTTCCGGGTTAGGGTTAGGTTCCTGGTTAGGGTTAGGTTCCGGGATAGGGTTAGGTTCCGGGTTAGGGTTAGGTTCCGGGTTAGGTTCTGGGTTAGGGTTAGGTTCCGGGTTAGGGTTAGGGTTATGTTCCGGATTAGGGTTAGGTTCCGGTTTAGGGTTAGGTTCGGGGTTAGGGTTAGGGTTAGGTTCCGGGTTAGGGTTAGGTTCCGGGTTAGGGTTAGGTTCTGGGTTAGGGTTAGGTTCCGGGTTAAGGTTAGCGTTAGGTTCCGGGTTTGGGTTAGTTTCCGGGTTAGGTTTAGGGTTAGGTTCCGGGTTAGGGTTAGGTTCCTGGTTAGGGTTAGGTTCCGGGTTAGGGTTAGGTTCCGGGTTAGGTTCTGGGTTAGGGTTAGGTTCCGGGTTAGGGTTAGGGTTAGGTTCCGGATTAGGGTTAGGTTCCGGTTTAGGGTTAGGTTCGGGGTTAGGGTTAGTGTTAGGTTCCGGGTTAGGGTTAGGTTCCGGGTTAGGTTCCGGGTTAGGTTCCGGGTTAGGTTAGGGTTAGGTTCCGGGTTAGGTTCCGGGTTAGTTTCCGGGTTAGGTTCCGGGTTAGGTTCCGGGTTAGGGTTAAGTTCCTGGTTAGGGTTAGGTTCCGGGTTAGGGTTAGGGTTATGGTTAGGTTCCACGTTAGGGTTAGGGATAGGGTTAGGGTTAGGGTTAGGGTTAGGGTTAGGGTTGTGCTCGCTTCGGCAGCACATATACTAAAATTGGAACGATACAGAGAAGATTAGCATGGCCCCTGTGCATCTGGTGAGTTTGGTTCACTTACCTCATTGGGAAGCTGCCGTTACAGCCCGTTTTGCGCAATACGAGTATTTGCCGTAATGGTTATCTGAACATTGTTTCGGGGAAACTTATGGAGCTTTATATATTTGACCCACCTAGTTATGTGCATATGGTGAGTTTGGTTCACTTCCATTATTGGGAAGCTGCTGTTACGGCCCAGTTTGCGCAATACGAGTATTTGCAAGGAACGGGTAACTGATCGTGGTTTGGGGGCAACTTTTGGAGCTTTCTGTTTTTGTCCCACCTTGTCATGTGTATCTGGTCAGTTTGGTTCACTTTCCTCATTGGGAAGCTGCTTTTACGTCCCGGTTTGTGCAATATGAGTTTTTGCAGTGAACGGGTAACTGAACGTGGTTTTGGGGTAACTTTTGGAGCTTTCTTTATTTGCCCCATCTAGTTATGTGCATCTGGTGAGTTTGGTTCACTTACCTCATTGGGAAGTTGCCGTTATGGCCCATTTTGTGCAATACACTTTTTCTTCCAGAAGGTGTATCTGAACGTGGTATTGGGGTAACTTTTGGAGCTTTCTATATTTGTCCCACCTTGTCTTGTGCATCTAGTGAGTTTGCTTCACTTTCCTAATTGGGAAGCTGCTTTTACGGTACTTTTTGCGCAATACGCTTTTTGCCCAGAATGGGTTACTGAACGTGGTTTGGTGGCAACTTTTGGAGCTCTCTATATTTGTCCCTTCCGCAAGAATGGGTGTCAGAATGTTGTTTTGGTACAACATTTGGAGCTTTCTATATTTGTCCGACCTTGTCATGTGCATCTGGTGAGTTTGGTTCACTTTCCTCATTGGGAAGCTGCTTTTAAGGCCCGTTTTGCGCAATATGCGTTTTTCCCCAGAACAGGTATCTAAACGTGGTTTTGTGGTAACTTTTGGAGCTTTCTATATTTGTCCCACCTTGTCATGAGCATCTTTTGAGTTTGGTTCACTTTCCTCATTGGGAAGCTGCTTTTACGGTACGTTTTGCGCAATATGCCTTTTTGCCCAAAACGGGTTTCTGAACGTGGTTTGGGGGCAACTTTTGAAGCTTTCTATATTTGTCCCTTCCGCAAGAACGGGTGTTAGAACGTTGTTTTTGGTGCAACTTTTGGAGCTTTCTGTATTTGTCCCAACTTGTCATGTGCATCTTGTGAGTTTGGTTCACTTACCTCATTGGGAAGTTGCCGTTACGGCCTGTTTTGCGCAATTCGAGTTTTTGACGGAATGGGTATCTGAACGTCGTTTCGCGGTAACTTATGGAGCTGTCCATATTTGTCCCAACTTTTCATGTGTATCTGGTGAGTTTGGTTCACTTACCTCATTGGAAGCTGCCGTTACGGACCATTTTGGGCAATACGAGTTTTTGCCGGAATGAGTATCTGAACGTCGTTTCGGGGCAACTTATGGATCTTTCTATATTTGCCTAACCCTAACCCGGTTAGGTTCCGGGTTAGGGTTAGTTTCCGGGTTAGGGTTATGGTTAGGTTCCGGGTTAGGGTTACTATTAAGGTTAGGTTCCGGGTTAGGGTTAGGTTCCGGGTTAGGGTTAGTGTTAGGTTCCGTTTTAGGGTTAGAGTTAGGTTCCGGGTTAGGGTTAGGTTCCGGGTTAGGGTTAGGTTCCGGGTTAGGGTTAGGTTCCAGGTTAGGGTTAGGGTAAGGTTTAGTTTCCGGGTTAGGGTTAGTTTCGGGGTTAGGGTTAGGGTTACGTTCCGGGTTAGGGTTAGGTTCCAGGTTAAGGTTAGGTTCCGGGTTAGGGTTAGGGTTAGGTTCCGGGTTAGTGTTAGGTTCCGGGTTAGGGTTAGTTTCCGGGTTAGGGTTAGTTTCCGGGTTAGGGTTAGGTTCCGGGTTAGGGTTAGGTTCCGGGTTAGGGTAAGGGTTAGGTTCCGAGTTAGGGTTAGGTTCCGGGTTAGGGTTAGGGTTAGGGTTAGGGTTAGGGTTAGGGTTAGGGTTAGGGTTAGAGTTAGGGTTAGGGTTAGGGTTAGGGTTGTGCTCGCTTCGGCAGCACATATACTAAAATAGGAACGATACAGAGAAGATTAGCATGGCCCCTGCGCATCTGGTGATTTTGGTTCACTTACCACATTGGGAAGCTGCCGTTACGGCCCGTTTTGCGCAATATGAGTTTTTGCCCAGAACGAGTATCTGAACGTGGTTTGGGGGCAACTTACAGAGCTTTCTCTATTTGCCCCACCTTGTCATGTGCATCTGGTGAGTTTGGTTCACTTACCTCATTGGGAAGTTGCCGTTACGGTCCAATTTGCGCAATACGCGTTTTTGCCCAGAACGGATATCTGAACGTGGTTTTGGGGCAACTTTTGGAGCTTTCTATATTTGTCCTACTTTGTCATGTGCATTTGGTGAGTTTGGATCACTTACCTCATTGGGAAGTTGCCGTTACGCACCAATTTGCGCAATACGCATTATTGCCCCGAACGGGTATCTGAACGTCGTTTCGTGGTAACTTTGGGAGCTTTCTATATTTGCGCCACCTAGTTATGTGCATATGGTGAGTTTGGTTCACTTTCCTTATTGGGAAGATGCCGTTAAGGCCCATTTGCGCAGTATGCGTTTTTACCCATAACGGGTATCTGAACGTGATTTTGGGGGAACTTTTGGAGCTGTTTATATTTGTCCCAACTTGTCATGTGCATCTGGATAGTTTGGTTCACTTACCTCATTGGGAAGCTGCCGTTACGGCCCGTTTTGCGCAATACGAGTTTTTGCAGGAATGGGTGTCTGAACATCGTTTCTGGGCAACTTGCGGAGCTTTCTATATTTGCGCCACCTTGTCATGTGCATCTGGTGAGTTTGGTTCACTTACCTCATTGGGAAGCTGCCGTTACGGCCCGTTTTGCGCAATACGCGTTTTTGCCCAGAACGGCTATCTCAACGTGGTTTTGGGATAACTTTTGGAGCTTTCTATATTTGCCCCACCTAGTTATGTGCATATGGTGCGTTTTGTTCACTTCCCTTATTGGGAAGGTGCCGTTACGGCTCATTTTGCGCAATACGCATTTTTGCCAGGAATGGGTCACTGAACATGGTTTTGGGGCAACTTTTGGAGCTTTCTGTATTTGTCCCAACTTGTCATGTGCATCTGGTGAGTTTGGTTCACATACCTCATTGGGAAGCTGCCGTTACGGCCCATTTTGCGCAATACACTTTTTTGAACGGAACGGGTATCTGAACGTGGTTTTGGTGTAACTTTTGGAGCTTTCTATATATGTCCCACCTTGTCTTGTGCATCTAGTGAGTTTGGTTCACTTACCTCATTGGGAAGTTGCCGTTATGGCCCATTTTCGCAATACGCGTTTTCGGCAAAAACGGGTTTTAGAACGTGGTTTTGGGGCAACTTTTGGAGCTTTCTATATTTGCCCCACCTTATCATGTGCATCTGGATAGTTTTGTTCACTTACCTCATTGGAAAGATGCAGTTACGGCCCATTTTGCGGAATACGCGTCTTTGCCAGGAACGGGTTACTGAATGTGGTTTTGGGGCAACTTTTGCAGCTTTCTATATTTGTCCTACCTTGATATGTACATCTGGTGAGTTTGGTTCACTTACCTTATTGGGAAGCTGCCGTTACGACCCATTTTGCGCAATACACGTTTTCTGCCGGAAAGCGTATCTGAACGTGGTTTTGGGGTAACTTTTGGAGCTTTCAATGTATGTCCCACCTTGTCTTGTGCATCTAGTGAGTTTGGTTCACTTACCTCATTGGGAAGGTGCCGTTACGGCCCATTTTCGCAATACGCGTTTTCCGCAAAAACGGGTATTAGAACGTGGTTTTGGGGCAACTTTTGGAGCTTTCTATATTTGTCCCAACTTGTCATGTGCATCTGGATAGTTTGGATCACTTAACTCATTGGGAAGCTGCCGTTATGACCCATTTTGCGCAATACGCGTTTCTGCCAGAAACGCGTATCTGAACGTGGTTCTGGGGTAACTTTTAGAGCTTTCCATATTTGCCCCACCTAGTTATGTGCATATGGTGAGTTTTGTTAACTTCCCTTATTGGGAAGGTGCCATTACGGCTCATTTTGCGCAATACGCGTTTTTGCCAGGAATGGGTAACTGAACGTGGTTTTGGGGCAACTTTTGGAGTATTCTATATTTGTCCTACCTTGTCTTGTGCATCTATTGAGTTTGGTTCACTTACCTCATTGGGAAGTTGCCGTTACGGCCCATTTTCGCAATACGCGTTTTCAGCAAAAACGGGTTTTAGAACGTGGTTTTGTTGCAACTTTTGGAGCTTTCTATATTTGTCCCAACTTGTCATGTGCATCTGGATAGTTTGGTTCACTTACCTCATTGGGAAGCTGCCGTTACGGCCCATTTTGCGCAATACGCGTCTTTGCCAGGAACGGGTAACTGAACGTGGTTTTGGGGCAACTTTTGGAGCTTTCTATATTTGTCCTACCTTGTCATGTGCATCTGGTGAGTTTGGTTCACGTACCTCATTGGGAAGCTGCCGTTACGTACCATTTTGCGCAATACAGGTTTTCTGCCGGAAAGGGTATCTGAACGTGGTTTTGGGGTAACTTTTGGAGCTTTCTATGTATGCCCCACCTTGTCTGGTGCATCTAGTGAGTTTTGTTCACTTACCTCATTGGGAAGGTGCCGTTACGGCCCATTTTCGCAATACGCGTTTTCCGCAAAAAGGGTATTAGAACGTGGTTTTGGGGCAACTTTTGGAGATTTCTATATTTGTCCCAACTTGTCATGTGCATCTGGATAGTTTGGTTCACTTACCTCATTGGGAAGCTGCCGTTACGGCCCATTTTGCGCAATATGCGTTTTTGCCAGGAACGGGTAACTGAACGTGGTTTTGGGGCAACTTTAGGAGCTGTGTATATTTGTCCCAACTTATCATGTGCATCTGGTTAGCTTCCGGGTTAGGTTCCGGGTTAGGGTTAGGTTGCGGGTTAGGGTTAGGTTGCGGGTTAGGGTTAGGTTCCGGGTTAGGGTTAGGGTTAGGTTCCAGGTTAGGGATAGGGTTAGGGTTAGGATCCGTTTTAGGGTTAGGTTCCGTGTTAGGGTTAGTTTCCGTGTTAGGGTTAGGGTTAGGTTCCGGGTTAGGGTTAGGATTTGGTTCCGGGTTAGGGTTAGGTTCCGGGTTAGGGTTAGGTTCCGGGTTAGGTTCCGGGTTATGGTTAGGTTCCGGGTTAGGGTTAGGGTTAGGTTCCGGGTTAGGGTTAGGTTCCGGGATAGGGTTAGGTTCCCGGTTATTGTTAAGGTTAGGTTCCGGGTTAGGGTTACTGTTATGTTCCGGGTTAGGGTTAGGTTCCGGGTTAGGGTTAGGTTCCGGGTTAGGGTTATGGTTAGTTTCCGGATTAGGGTTAGGTTCTGGGTAAGGGTTAGGGTTAGGGTTAGGGTTAGGGTTAGGGTAAGGGTAAGGGTTAGGGTTAGGTCCAGGTTAGGTTTAGGTTTAGGGTTAGGGTTAGGTTTAGGGTTAGGGTTAGGGTTAGGGTTAGGGTTCACTTACCAATGAACCTCACAATGAGGTTCACTTACCTCATTGGGAAGGTGCCGTTACGGCCCATTTTCGCAATACCCGTTTTCCGCAAAAACGGGTATTAGAACGTGGTTTTGGGGCAACTTTCAGAGCTTTCTATATTTGTCCCAACTTGTCTTGTGCATCTGGATAGTTTGGATCACTTAACTCATTGGGAAGCTGATGTTACAGCCCGTTTTGCGCAATACGAGCTTTTCCCGGAATGGGTCTCTGAACATCGTTTCGGGGCAACTTATGGAGCTTTATATATTTGCCCCAACTTGTGATGAGCATCTGGTGAGTTTGGTTCACTTCCCTCATTGGGAAGTTGCCGTTACAGCCCAATTTCCTCAATACGCGTTTTTGCCAGGAACGGGTATCTGAACGTGGTTTTGGGGCAACTTTTGAAGCATTCTATATATGTCCCACCTTGTCTTGTACATCTAGTGAGTTTGGATCACTTATCTCATTGGGAAGCTGCCATTATGGCCCGTTTTGCGCAATACGAGTTTTTGCCGGAATTGGTGTACGAACATCGTTTCTGGGCAACTTATGGAGCTTTCCATTTTTGCCCCACCTAGTTATGTGCATATGTTGAGTTTTGTTCACTTCCTTTATTGGGAAGGTGCCGTTACGGCTCATTTTGCGCAATACACGTTTTTGCTAGGAACGGGTAACTGAACGTGGTTTTGGGGTAACTTTTGGAGCTTTCTATATTTGTCCTACCTTGTCATGTGCATCTGGTGAGTTTGGTTCACTTACCTCATTGGGAAGGTGCCGTTACGGCCCATTTTCACAATACGCGTTTTCTGCCGGAAAGGGTATCTGAACGTGGTTTGGGGGCAACTTTTGGAGCTTTCTGTATTTGTCCCAACTTGTCATGTGCATCTGGTGAGTTTGGTTCAGTTACCTCATTTGGAAGCTGCCGTTGCGGCCCATTTTGCGCAATACACGTTTTTGACCGGAACGGGTATCTGAACGTGGTTTTGGGGTAACTTTTGAAGCTTTCTATATATGTCCCACCTTGTCTTGTGCATCTAGTGAGTTTGGTCAACTTATATCATTGGGAAGGTGCCGTTACGGCCCATTTTCGCAATACTCGTTTTCGGCAAAAACGGTTTTTAGAACGTGGTTTTGGGGAAACTTTTGGAGCTTTCTATATTTGTCCCAACTTGTCATGTGCATCTGGATAGTTTGGTTCACTAACCTCATTTTGAAGCTGCCGTTACGAACCATTTTGCGCAATACACGTTTCTGCCAGGAAAGGGTAACTGAACGTGGTTTTGGGGCAACTTTTGGAGCTTTCTATATTTGTCCTACATTGTCATGTGCATCTGGTGAGTTTGGTTCACTTACCTCATTGGGAAGGTGCCATTAAGTCCAATTTTCTCAATACACGTTTTCTGCCGGAAAGGGTATCTGAACGTTGTTTGGGGGTAACTTTTGGAGCTTTCTATATATGACCCACCTTGTCTTGTACATCTAGTGAGTTTGGTTCACTTACCTCATTGGGAAGTTGCCGTTACGTCCCAATTTGCACAATAAGCGTTTTTGCCCAGAACGGGTATCTGAATGTGGTTTTGGGGCAACTTTTGGAGCTTTCTATATTTGTCCTACATTGTCATGTGCATCTGGATAGTTTGGTTCACTTACCTCATTGGGAAGGTGCCGTTACGGCCCATTTTCGCAATACGCGTTTTCTGCAAGAACGGGTATTAGAACGTGGTTTTGGGGGAACTTTTGGAGCTTTCTATGTATGTCCCACCTTGTCTTGTGCATCTAGTGAGTTTGGTTCACTTACCTCATTGGGAAGGTGCCGTTACGGCCCGTTTTCGCAATACGCGTTTTCCGCAAAAACGGGTATTAGAACGTGGTTTTGGGGCAACTTTTGGAGCTTTCTATATTTGTCCCAACTTGTCATGTGCATCTGGATAGTTTGGTTCACTAACCTCATTTTGAAGCTGCCGTTACGAACCATTTTGCGCAATACACGTTTCTGCCAGGAAAGGGTAACTGAACGTGGTTCTGGGGTAACTTTTGGAGCTTTCCATATTTTCCCCACCTAGTTATGTGCATATGGTGAGTTTTGTTCACTTCCCTTATTGGGAAGGTGCCGTTACGGCTCATTTTGTGCAATACTCGTTTTTGCCAGGAACGGGTAACTGAACGTGGTTTTGGGGCAACTTTTTGAGCTTTCTATATTTGTCCAACCTTGTCATGTGCATCTGGTGAGTTTGGTTCACTTACCTGATTGGGAAGCTCCCGTTACGGCCCATTTTCGCAATACACGTTTTCTGCCGGAAAGGGTATCTGAACGTGGTTTGGGGGCAACTTTTGGAGCTTTCTGTATCTGTCCCTACATGTCATGTGCATCTGGTGAGTTTGGTTCACTTACCTCATTGGGAAGGTGCCGTTACGGCAGAATATGCGCAATACGCGTTTTTGCCAGGAACGGGTATCTGAATGTGGTTTTGGGGTAACTTTTGAAGCTTTCTTTATATGTCCCACCTTGTCTTGTGCATCTAGTGAGTTTGGTTCACTTACCTCATTGGGAAGTTGCCGTTATGGCCCATTTTCGCAATACGTGTTTTCGGCGAAAACGGGTTTTAGAACGTGGTTTTGGGGCAACTTTTGGAGCATTCTATATTTGTCCCACCTTGTCATGTGCATCTGGATAGTTTGGTTCACTTACCTCATTGGGAAGGTGCCATTACGTCCCATTTTCTCAATACACGTTTTCTGCAGGAAAGGGTATCTGAACGTTGTTAGTGGGTAACTTTTGGAGCTTTCTATATTTGTCCTACCTTGTCATGTGCATCTGGTGAGTATGGTTCACTTACCTCATTGGGAAGGTGCCGTTACGGCCCATTTTCGCAATACGCGTTTTCTGCCGGAAAGGGTATCTGAACGTGGTTTGGGGGCAACTTTTGGAGCTTTCTGTATTTGTCCCAACTTGTCATGTGCATCTGGTGAGTTTGGTTCACTTACCTAATTTGCAAGCTGCAGTTACGGCCCATTATGCGCAATACACGTTTTTGACCGGAACGGGTATCTGAACGTGGTTTTGGGGTAACTTTTGAAGCTTTCTATATATGTCCCACCTTGTCATGTGCATCTGGATAGTTTGGTTCACGTACCTCATTGGGAAGGTGCCGTTACGGCCCATTTTCGCAATACGCGTTTTCAGAGCTTTCTATATTTGTCCCAACTTGTCTTGTGCATCTGGATAGTTTGGATCACTTAACTCATTGGGAAGCTCCCGTTACGGCCCATTTTCGCAATACACGTTTTCTGCCGGAAAGGGTATCTGAACGTGGTTTTGTGGCAACTTTTGGAGCTTTCTGTATTTGTCCCTATATGTCATGTGCATCTGGTGAGTTTGGTTCACTTACCTCATTGGGAAGTTGCCGTTACGGCAGAATATGCGCAATACGCGTTTTTGCCAGGAACGGGTATCTGAACGTGGTTTTGGGGTAACTTTTGAAGCTTTCTTTATATGTCCCACCTTGTCTTGTGCATCTAGTGAGTTTGGTTCACTTACCTCATTGGGAAGTTGCCGTTATGGCCCATTTTCGCAATACGTGTTTTCGGCAAAAACGGGTTTTAGAACGTGGTTTTGGGGCAACTTTTGGAGCATTCTATATTTGTCCCACGTTGTCATGTGCATCTGGATAGTTTGGTTCACTTACCTCATTGGGAAGGTGCCATTACGTCCCATTTTCTTAATACACGTTTTCTGCAGGAAAGGGTATCTGAACGTTGTTTGGGGGTAACTTTTGGACCTTTCTATATTTGTCCTTCCTTGTCATGTGCATCTGGTGAGTATGGTTCACTTACCTCATTGGGAAGGTGCCGTTACGGCCCATTTTCGCAATACGTGTTTTCTGCCGGAAAGGGTATCTGAACGTGGTTTGGGGGCAACTTTTGGAGCTTTCTGTATTTGTCCCAACTTGTCATGTGCATCTGGTGAGTTTGGTTCACTTACCTCATTTGGAAGCTGCAGTTACGGCCCATTTTGCGCAATACACGTTTTTGACCGGAACGGGTATCTGAACGTGGTTTTGGGGTAACTTTTGAAGCTTTCTATATATGTCCCACCTTGTCTTGTGCATCTAGTGAGTTTGGTTCACTTACCTCATTGGGAAGTTGCCGTTATGGCCCATTTTCGCAATACGTATTTTCGGCAAAAACGGGTTTTAGAACGTGGTTTTGGGGCAACTTTTGGAGCATTCTATATTTGTCCCAACTTGTCATGTGCATCTGGATAGTTTGGTTCACTTACCTCATTGGGAAGGTGCCGTTACGGCCCATTTTCGCAATACGCGTTTTCCGCAAAAACGGGTATTAGAACGTGGTTTTGGGGCAACTTTCAGAGCTTTCTATATTTGTCCCAAATTGTCTTGTGCATCTGGATAGTTTGGATCACTTAACTCATTGGGAAGCTGCCGTTATGACCCATTTTGCGCAATACGCGTTTCTGCCGGGAACGGGTATCTCAACGTGGTTTCGGGGTAACTTTTGGAGCTTTCCATATTTGCCCCACCTAGTTATGTGCATATGGTGAGTTTTGTTCACTTCCCTTATTGGGAAGGTGCCGTTACGGCTCATTTTGCGCAATACGCGTTTTTGCCAGGAACGGGTAACTGAACGTGGTTTTGGGGCAACTTTTGGAGCTTTCTATATTTGTCCTACCTTGTCATGTGCATCTGGTTAGTTTGGTTCACTTACCTGATTGGGAAGCTCCCGTTACGGCCCATTTTCGCAATACACGTTTTCTGCCGGAAAGGGTATCTGAACGTGGTTTGGGGGCAACTTTTGGAGCTTTCTGTATCTGTCCCTACATGTAATGTGCATCTGGTGAGTTTGGTTCACTTACCTCATTGGGAAGGTGCCGTTACGGCAGAATATGCGCAATACGCGTTTTTGCCAGGAACGGGTATCTGAACGTGGTTTTGGGGTAACTTTTGAAGCTTTCTTTATATGTCCCACCTTGTCTTGTGCATCTAGTGAGTTTGGTTCACTTACCTCATTGGGAAGTTGCCGTTATGGCCCATTTTCGCAATACGTGTTTTCGGCGAAAACGGGTTTTAGAACGTGGTTTTGGGGCAACTTTTGGAGCATTCTATATTTGTCCCATGTTGTCATGTGCATCTGGATAGTTTGGTTCACTTACCTCATTGGGAAGGTGCCATTACGTCCCATTTTCTCAATACACGTTTTCTGCAGGAAAGGGTATCTGAACGTTGTTTGTGGGTAACTTTTGGAGCTTTCTATATTTGTCCTACCTTGTCATGTGCATCTGGTGAGTATGGTTCACTTACCTCATTGGGAAGGTGCCGTTACGGCCCATTTTCGCAATACGCGTTTTCTGCCGGAAAGGGTATCTGAACGTGGTTTGGGGGCAACTTTTGGAGCTTTCTGTATTTGTCCCAACTTGTCATGTGCATCTGGTGAGTTTGGTTCACTTACCTAATTTGCAAGCTGCAGTTACTGCCCATTATGCGCAATACCCGTTTTTGACCGGAACGGGTATCTGAACGTGGTTTTGGGGTAACTTTTGAAGCTTTCTATATATGTCCCACCTTGTCATGTGCATCTGGATAGTTTGGTTCACGTACCTCATTGGGAAGGTGCCGTTACGGCCCATTTTCGCAAAACGCGTTTTCCGCAAAAACGGGTATTAGAACGTGGTTTTGGGGCAACTTTCAGAGCTTTCTATATTTGTCCCAACTTGTCTTGTGCATCTGGATAGTTTGGATCACTTAACTCATTGGGAAGCTCCCGTTACGGCCCATTTTCGCAATACACGTTTTCTGCCGGAAAGGGTATCTGAACGTTGTTTGGGGGTAACTTTTGGAGCTTTCTATATATGACCCACCTTGTCTTGTACATCTAGTGAGTTTGGTTCACTTACCTCATTGGGAAGTTGCCGTTACGTCCCAATTTGCACAATAAGCGTTTTTGCCCAGAACGGGTATCTGAATGTGGTTTTGGGGCAACTTTTGGAGCTTTCTATATTTGTCCTACATTGTCATGTGCATCTGGATAGTTTGGTTCACTTACCTCATTGGGAAGGTGCCGTTACTGCCCATTTTCGCAATACGCGTTTTCTGCAAGAACGGGTATTAGAACGTGGTTTTGGGGGAACTTTTGGAGCTTTCTATGTATGTCCCACCTTGTCTTGTGCATCTAGTGAGTTTGGTTCACTTACCTCATTGGGAAGGTGCCGTTACGGCCCGTTTTCGCAATACGCGTTTTCCGCAAAAACGGGTATTAGAACGTGGTTTTGGGGCAACTTTCAGAGCTTTCTATATTTGTCCCAACGTGTCTTGTGCATCTGGATAGTTTGGATCACTTAACTCATTGGGAAGCTGCCGTTATGACCCTTGTTGCGCAATACGCGTTTCTGCCAGGAACGGGTATCTGAACGTGGTTCTGGGGTAACTTTTGGAGCTTTCCATATTTGCCCCACCTAGTTATGTGCATATGGTGAGTTTTGTTCACTTCCCTTATTGGGAAGGTGCCGTTACGGCTCATTTTGCGCAATACTCGTTTTTGCCAGGAACGGGTAACTGAACGTGGTTTTGGGGCAACTTTTTGAGCTTTCTATATTTGTCCAACCTTGTCATGTGCATCTGGTGAGTTTGGTTCACTTACCTGATTGGGAAGCTCCCGTTACGGCCCATTTTCGCAATACACGTTTTCTGCCGGAAAGGGTATCTGAACGTGGTTTGGGGGCAACTTTTGGAGCTTTCTGTATCTGTCCCTACATGTCATGTGCATCTGGTGAGTTTGGTTCACTTACCTCATTGGGAAGGTGCCGTTACGGCAGAATATGCGCAATACGCGTTTTTGCCAGGAACGGGTATCTGAACGTGGTTTTGGGGTAACTTTTGAAGCTTTCTTTATATGTCCCACCTTGTCTTGTGCATCTAGTGAGTTTGGTTCACTTACCTCATTGGGAAGTTGCCGTTATGGCCCATTTTCGCAATACGTGTTTTCGGCGAAAACGGGTTTTAGAACGTGGTTTTGGGTCAACTTTTGGAGCATTCTATATTTGTCCCACCTTGTCATGTGCATCTGGATAGTTTGGTTCACTTACCTCATTGGGAAGGTGCCATTACGTCCCATTTTCACAATACACGTTTTCTGCAGGAAAGGGTATCTGAACGTTGTTTGTGGGTAACTTTTGGAGCTTTCTATATTTGTCCTACCTTGTCATGTGCATCTGGTGAGTATGGTTCACTTACCTCATTGGGAAGGTGCCGTTACGGCCCATTTTCGCAATACGCGTTTTCTGCCGGAAAGGGTATCTGAACGTGGTTTGGGGGCAACTTTTGGAGCTTTCTGTATTTGTCCCAACTTGTCATGTGCATCTGGTGAGTTTGGTTCACTTACCTAATTTGCAAGCTGCAGTTACGGCCCATTATGCGCAATACACGTTTTTGACCGGAACGGGTATCTGAACGTGGTTTTGGGGTAACTTTTGAAGCTTTCTATATATGTCCCACCTTGTCATGTGCATCTGGATAGTTTGGTTCACGTACCTCATTGGGAAGGTGCCGTTACGGCCCATTTTCGCAATACGCGTTTTCCGCAAAAACGGGTATTAGAACGTGGTTTTGGGGCAACTTTCAGAGCTTTCTATATTTGTCCCAACTTGTCTTGTGCATCTGGATAGTTTGGATCACTTAACTCATTGGGAAGCTCCCGTTACGGCCCATTTTCGCAATACACGTTTTCTGCCGGAAAGGGTATCTGAACGTGGTTTTGTGGCAACTTTTGGAGCTTTCTGTATTTGTCCCTATATGTCATGTGCATCTGGTGAGTTTGGTTCACTTACCTCATTGGGAAGTTGCCGTTACGGCAGAATATGCGCAATACGCGTTTTTGCCAGGAACGGGTATCTGAACGTGGTTTTGGGGTAACTTTTGAAGCTTTCTTTATATGTCCCACCTTGTCTTGTGCATCTAGTGAGTTTGGTTCACTTACCTCATTGGGAAGTTGCCGTTATGGCCCATTTTCGCAATACGTGTTTTCGGCAAAAACGGGTTTTAGAACGTGGTTTTGGGGCAACTTTTGGAGCATTCTATATTTGTCCCACGTTGTCATGTGCATCTGGATAGTTTGGTTCACTTACCTCATTGGGAAGGTGCCATTACGTCCCATTTTCTTAATACACGTTTTCTGCAGGAAAGGGTATCTGAACGTTGTTTGGGGGTAACTTTTGGAGCTTTCTATATTTGTCCTTCCTTGTCATGTGCATCTGGTGAGTATGGTTCACTTACCTCATTGGGAAGGTGCCGTTACGGCCCATTTTCGCAATACGTGTTTTCTGCCGGAAAGGGTATCTGAACGTGGTTTGGGGGCAACTTTTGGAGCTTTCTGTATTTGTCCCAACTTGTCATGTGCATCTGGTGAGTTTGGTTCACTTACCTCATTTGGAAGCTGCAGTTACGGCCCATTTTGCGCAATACACGTTTTTGACCGGAACGGGTATCTGAACGTGGTTTTGGGGTAACTTTTGAAGCTTTCTATATATGTCCCACCTTGTCTTGTGCATCTAGTGAGTTTGGTTCACTTACCTCATTGGGAAGTTGCCGTTATGGCCCATTTTCGCAATACGTATTTTCGGCAAAAACGGGTTTTAGAACGTGGTTTTGGGGCAACTTTTGGAGCATTCTATATTTGTCCCAACTTGTCATGTGCATCTGGATAGTTTGGTTCACTTACCTCATTGGGAAGGTGCCGTTACGGCCCATTTTCGCAATACGCGTTTTCCGCAAAAACGGGTATTAGAACGTGGTTTTGGGGCAACTTTCAGAGCTTTCTATATTTGTCCCAAATTGTCTTGTGCATCTGGATAGTTTGGATCACTTAACTCATTGGGAAGCTGCCGTTATGACCCATTTTGCGCAATACGCGTTTCTGCCGGGAACGGGTATCTCAACGTGGTTTCGGGGTAACTTTTGGAGCTTTCCATATTTGCCCCACCTAGTTATGTGCATATGGTGAGTTTTGTTCACTTCCCTTATTGGGAAGGTGCCGTTACGGCTCATTTTGCGCAATACGCGTTTTTGCCAGGAACGGGTAACTGAACGTGGTTTTGGGGCAACTTTTGGAGCTTTCTATATTTGTCCTACCTTGTCATGTGCATCTGGTTAGTTTGGTTCACTTACCTGATTGGGAAGCTCCCGTTACGGCCCATTTTCGCAATACACGTTTTCTGCCGGAAAGGGTATCTGAACGTGGTTTGGGGGCAACTTTTGGAGCTTTCTGTATCTGTCCCTACATGTAATGTGCATCTGGTGAGTTTGGTTCACTTACCTCATTGGGAAGGTGCCGTTACGGCAGAATATGCGCAATACGCGTTTTTGCCAGGAACGGGTATCTGAACGTGGTTTTGGGGTAACTTTTGAAGCTTTCTTTATATGTCCCACCTTGTCTTGTGCATCTAGTGAGTTTGGTTCACTTACCTCATTGGGAAGTTGCCGTTATGGCCCATTTTCGCAATACGTGTTTTCGGCGAAAACGGGTTTTAGAACGTGGTTTTGGGGCAACTTTTGGAGCATTCTATATTTGTCCCATGTTGTCATGTGCATCTGGATAGTTTGGTTCACTTACCTCATTGGGAAGGTGCCATTACGTCCCATTTTCTCAATACACGTTTTCTGCAGGAAAGGGTATCTGAACGTTGTTTGTGGGTAACTTTTGGAGCTTTCTATATTTGTCCTACCTTGTCATGTGCATCTGGTGAGTATGGTTCACTTACCTCATTGGGAAGGTGCCGTTACGGCCCATTTTCGCAATACGCGTTTTCTGCCGGAAAGGGTATCTGAACGTGGTTTGGGGGCAACTTTTGGAGCTTTCTGTATTTGTCCCAACTTGTCATGTGCATCTGGTGAGTTTGGTTCACTTACCTAATTTGCAAGCTGCAGTTACGGCCCATTATGCGCAATACACGTTTTTGACCGGAACGGGTATCTGAACGTGGTTTTGGGGTAACTTTTGAAGCTTTCTATATATGTCCCACCTTGTCATGTGCATCTGGATAGTTTGGTTCACGTACCTCATTGGGAAGGTGCCGTTACGGCCCATTTTCGCAAAACGCGTTTTCCGCAAAAACGGGTATTAGAACGTGGTTTTGGGGCAACTTTCAGAGCTTTCTATATTTGTCCCAACTTGTCTTGTGCATCTGGATAGTTTGGATCACTTAACTCATTGGGAAGCTCCCGTTACGGCCCATTTTCGCAATACACGTTTTCTGCCGGAAAGGGTATCTGAACGTGGTTTTGTGGCAACTTTTGGAGCTTTCTGTATTTGTCCCTATATGTCATGTGCATCTGGTGAGTTTGGTTCACTTACCTCATTGGGAAGTTGCCGTTACGGCAGAATATGCGCAATACGCGTTTTTGCCAGGAACGGGTATCTGAACGTGGTTTTGGGGTAACTTTTGAAGCTTTCTTTATATGTCCCACCTTGTCTTGTGCATCTAGTGAGTTTGGTTCACTTACCTCATTGGGAAGTTGCCGTTATGGCCCATTTTCGCAATACGTGTTTTCGGCAAAAACGGGTTTTAGATCGTGGTTTTGGGGCAACTTTTGGAGCATTCTATATTTGTCCCACGTTGTCATGTGCATCTGGATAGTTTGGTTCACTTACCTCATTGGGAAGGTGCCATTACGTCCCATTTTCTTAATACACGTTTTCTGCAGGAAAGGGTATCTGAACGTTGTTTGGGGGTAACTTTTGGAGCTTTCTATATTTGTCCTTCCTTGTCATGTGCATCTGGTGAGTATGGTTCACTTACCTCATTGGGAAGGTGCCGTTACGGCTCATTTTGCGCAATACGCGTTTTTGCCAGGAACGGGTAACTGAACGTGGTTTTGGGGCAACTTTTGGAGCTTTCTATATTTGTCCTACCTTGTCATGTGCATCTGGTTAGTTTGGTTCACTTACCTGATTGGGAAGCTCCCGTTACGGTCCATTTTCGCAATACACGTTTTCTGCCGGAAAGGGTATCTGAACGTGGTTTGGGGGCAACTTTTGGAGCTTTCTATATTTGTTCCTACATTTCATGTGCATCTGGTGAGTTTGGTTCACTTACCTCATTGGGAAGTTGCCGTTTAGGCAGAATATGCGCAATATGCGTTTTTGCCAGGAACGGGTATCTGAACGTGGTTTTGCCGCAACTTTTGGAGCATTCTATATTTGTCCCACGTTGTCATGTGCATCTGGATAGTTTGGTTCACTTACCTCATTGGGAAGGTTCCATTACGTCCCATTTTCTTAATACACGTTTTCTGCAGGAAAGGGTATCTGAACGTTGTTTGGGGGTAACTTTTGGAGCTTCCTATATTTGTCCTACCTTGTCATGTGCATCTGGTGAGTATGGTACACTTACCTCATTGGGAAGGTGCCGTTACGGCCCATTTTCGCAATACGCGTTTTCTGCTGGAAAGGGTATCTGAACGTGGTTTGGGGGCAACTTTTGGAGCTTTCTATGTATGTCCCACCTTGTCTTGTGCATCTAGTGAGTTTGGTTCACTTACCTCATTGGGAAGGTGCCGTTACGGCCCATTTTCGCGATACGCGTTTTCCGCAAAAACGGGTATTAGAACGTGGTTTTGGGGCAACTTTCAGAGCTTTCTATATTTGTCCCAACGTGTCTTGTGCATCTGGATAGTTTGGATCACTTAACTCATTGTGAAGCTGCCGTTATGACCCTTGTTGCGCAATACGCGTTTCTGCCAGGAACGGGTATCTGAACGTGGTTCTGGGGTAACTTTTCGAGCTTTCCATATTTGCCCCACCTAGTTATGTGCATATGGTGAGTTTTGTTCACTTCCCTTATTGGGAAGGTGCCGTTACGGCTCATTTTGCGCAATATGCTTTTTTGCCAGGAACGGGTAACTGAACGTGGTTTTGGGGCAACTTTTGGAGCTTTCTATATTTGTCCAACCTTGTCATGTGCATCTGGTGAGTTTGGTTCACTTACCTGATTGGGAAGCTCCCGTTACGGCCCATTTTCGCAATACACGTTTTCTGCCGGAAAGGGTATCTGAACGTGGTTTGGGGGCAACTTTTGGAGCTTTCTGTATCTGTCCCTACATGTCATGTGCATCTGGTGAGTTTGGTTCACTTACCTCATTGGGAAGGTGCCGTTACGGCAGAATATGCGCAATACGCGTTTTTGCCAGGAACGGGTATCTGAACGTGGTTTTGGGGTAACTTTTGAAGCTTTCTTTATATGTCCCACCTTGTCTTGTGCATCTAGTGAGTTTGGTTCACTTACCTCATTGGGAAGTTGCCGTTATGGCCCATTTTCGCAATACGTGTTTTCGGCGAAAACGGGTTTTAGAACGTGGTTTTGGGGCAACTTTTGGAGCATTCTATATTTGTCCCACGTTGTCATGTGCATCTGGATAGTTTGGTTCACTTACCTCATTGGGAAGGTGCCATTACGTCCCATTTTCTCAATACAAGTTTTTGACCGGAACGGGTATCTGAACGTGGTTTTGGGGTAACTTTTGAAGCTTTCTATATATGTCCCACCTTGTCATGTGCATCTGGATAGTTTGGTTCACGTACCTCATTGGGAAGGTGCCGTTACGGCCGATTTTCGCAATACGCGTTTTCCGCAAAAACGGGTATTAGAACGTGGTTTTGGGCAACTTTCAGAGCTTTCTATATTTGTCCCAACTTGTCTTGTGCATCTGGTGAGTTTGGATCACTTAACTCATTGGGAAGGTGCCATTACGTCCCATTTTCTTAATACACGTTTTCTGCAGGAAAGGGTATCTGAACGTTGTTTGGGGGTAACTTTTGGAGCTTTCTATATTTGTCCTTCCTTGTCATGTGCATCTGGTGAGTATGGTTCACTTACCTCATTGGGAAGGTGCCGTTACGGCCCATTTTCGCAATACGTGTTTTCTGCCGGAAAGGGTATCTGAACGTGGTTTGGGGGCAACTTTTGGAGCTTTCTGTATTTGTCCCAACTTGTCATGTGCATCTGGTGAGTTTGGTTCACTTACCTCATTTGGAAGCTGCAGTTACGGCCCATTTTGCGCAATACACGTTTTTGACCGGAACGGGTATCTGAACGTGGTTTTGGGGTAACTTTTGAAGCTTTCTATATATGTCCCACCTTGTCTTGTGCATCTAGTGAGTTTGGTTCACTTACCTCATTGGGAAGTTGCCGTTATGGCCCATTTTCGCAATACGTATTTTCGGCAAAAACGGGTATTAGAACGTGGTTTTGGGGCAACTTTCAGAGCTTTCTATATTTGTCCCAACTTGTCTTGTGCATCTGGATAGTTTGGATCACTTAACTCATTGGGAAGCTGATGTTACAGCCCGTTTTGCGCAATACGAGCTTTTCCCGGAATGGGTCTCTGAACGTCGTTTCGGGGCAACTTATGGAGCTTTATATATTTGCCCCAACTTGTGATGAGCATCTGGTGAGTTTGGTTCACTTCCCTCATTGGGAAGTTGCCGTTACAGCCCAATTTCCTCAATACGCGTTTTTGCCAGGAACGGGTATCTGAACGTGGTTTTGGGGCAACTTTTGAAGCATTCTATATATGTCCCACCTTGTCTTGTACATCTAGTGAGTTTGGATCACTTATCTCATTGGGAAGCTGCCGTTATGGCCCATTTTGCGCAATACGAGTTTTTGCCGGAATTGGTGTACGAACATCGTTTCTGGGCAACTTTTGGAGCTTTCCATTTTTGCCCCACCTAGTTATGTGCATATGGTGAGTTTTGTTCACTTCCTTTATTGGGAAGGTGCCGTTACGGCTCATTTTGAGCAATACACGTTTTTGCTAGGAACGGGTAACTGAAGGTGGTTTTGGGGTAACTTTTGGAGCTTTCTATATTTGTCCTACCTTGTCATGTGCATCTGGTGAGTTTGGTTCACTTACCTCATTGGGAAGGTGCCGTTACGGCACATTTTCACAATACGCGTTTTCTGCCGGAAAGGGTATCTGAACGTGGTTTGGGGGCAACTTTTGGAGCTTTCTGTATTTGTCCCAACTTGTCATGTGCATCTGGTGAGTTTGGGTCAGTTACCTCATTTGGAAGCTGCCGTTGCGGCCCATTTTGCGCAATACATGTTTTTGACCAGAACGGGTATCTGAACGTGGTTTTGGGGTAACTTTTGAAGCTTTCTATATATGTCCCACCTTGTCTTGTGCATCTAGTGAGTTTGGTCAACTTACCTCATTGGGAAGTTGCCGTTACGGCCCATTTTCGCAATACGCGTTTTCGGCAAAAACGGGTTTTAGAACGTGGTTTTGGGGAAACTTTTGGAGCTTTCTATATTTGTCCCAACTTGTCATGTGCATCTGGATAGTTTGGTTCACTAACCTCATTTTGAAGCTGCCGTTACGAACCATTTTGCGCAATACACGTTTCTGCCAGGAAAGGGTAACTGAACGTGGTTTTGGGGCAACTTTTGGAGCTTTCTATATTTGTCCTACATTGTCATGTGCATCTGGTGAGTTTGGTTCACTTACCTCATTGGGAAGGTGCCATTAAGTCCCATTTTCTTAATACACGTTTTCTGCCGGAAAGGGTATCTGAACGTTGTTTGGGGGTAACTTTTGGAGCTTTCTATATATGACCCACCTTGTCTTGTACATCTAGTGAGTTTGGTTCACTTACCTCATTGGGAAGTTGCCGTTACGTCCCAATTTGCACAATAAGCGTTTTTGCCCAGAACGGGTATCTGAATGTGGTTTTGGGGCAACTTTTGGAGCATTCTATATTTGTCCCAACTTGTCATGTGCATCTGGATAGTTTGGTTCACTTACATCATTGGGAAGGTGCCGTTACGGCCCATTTTCGCAATACGCGTTTTCCGCAAAAACGGGTATTAGAACGTGGTTTTGGGGCAACTTTCAGAGCTTTCTATATTTGTCCCAACTTGTCTTGTGCATCTGGATAGTTTGGATCACTTAACTCATTGGGAAGCTGATGTTACAGCCCGTTTTGCGCAATACGAGCTTTTCCCGGAATGGGTCTCTGAACGTCGTTTCGGGGCAACTTATGGAGCTTTATATATTTGCCCCAACTTGTGATGAGCATCTGGTGAGTTTGGTTCACTTCCCTCATTGGGAAGTTGCCGTTACAGCCCAATTTCCTCAATACGCGTTTTTGCCAGGGACGGGTATCTGAACGTGGTTTTGGGGCAACTTTTGAAGCATTCTATATATGTCCCACCTTGTCTTGTACATCTAGTGAGTTTGGATCACTTATCTCATTGGGAAGCTGCCGTTATGGCCCGTTTTGCGCAATACGAGTTTTTGCCGGAATTGGTCTCTGAACGTCGTTTCTGGGCAACTTATGGAGCTTTCTATATTTGTCCCAACTTGTCATGTGCATCTGGAGAGTTTGGTTCACTTACCTCATTGGGAAGGTGCGGTTATTGCCCATTTTCGCAATACGCGTTTCTGCCAGGAACGGGTATCTGAACGTGGTTCTGGGGTAACTTTTGGAGCTTTCCATATTTGCCCCACCTAGTTATGTGCATATGGTGAGTTTTGTTCACTTCCCTTATTGGGAAGGTGCCGTTACGGCTCATTTTGCGCAATACGCGTTTTTGCCAGGAACGGGTAACTGAACGTGGTTTTGGGGCAACTTTTTGAGCTTTCTATATTTGTCCAACCTTGTCATGTGCATCTGGTGAGTTTGGTTCACTTACCTGATTGGGAAGCTCCCGTTACGGCCCATTTTCGCAATACACGTTTTCTGCCGGAAAGGGTATCTGAACGTGGTTTGGGGGCAACTTTTGGAGCTTTCTGTATCTGTCCCTACATGTCATGTGCATCTGGTGAGTTTGGTTCACTTACCTCATTGGGAAGGTGCCGTTACGGCATAATATGCGCAATACGCGTTTTTGCCAGGAACGGGTATCTGAATGTGGTTTTGAGGTAACTTTTGAAGCTTTCTTTATATGTCCCACCTTGTCTTGTGCATCTAGTGAGTTTGGTTCACTTACCTCATTGGGAAGTTGCCGTTATGGCCCATTTTCGCAATACGTGTTTTCGGCGAAAACGGGTTATAGAACGTGGTTTTGGGGCAACTTTTGGAGCATTCTATATTTGTCCCACCTTGTCATGTGCATCTGGATAGTTTGGTTCACTTACCTCATTGGGAAGGTGCCATTACGTCCCATTTTCTCAATACACGTTTTCTGCAGGAAAGGGTATCTGAACGTTGTTTGTGGGTAACTTTTGGAGCTTTCTATATTTGTCCTACCTTGTCATGTGCATCTGGTGAGTATGGTTCACTTACCTCATTGGGAAGGTGCCGTTACGGCCCATTTTCGCAATACGCGTTTTCTGCAGGAAAGGGTATCTGAACGTGGTTTGGGGGCAACTTTTGGAGCTTTCTGTATTTGTCCCAACTTGTCATGTGCATCTGGTGAGTTTGGTTCACTTACCTCATTTGGAAGCTGCAGTTACGGCCCATTATGCGCAATACACGTTTTTGACCGGAACGGGTATCTGAACGTGGTTTTCGGGTAACTTTTGAAGCTTTCTATATATGTCCCACCTTGTCATGTGCATCTGGATAGTTTGGTTCACGTACCTCATTGGGAAGGTGCCGTTACGGCCCATTTTCGCAATACGCGTTTTCCGCAAAAACGGGTATTAGAACGTGGTTTTGGGGCAACTTTCAGAGCTTTCTATATTTGTCCCAACTTGTCTTGTGCATCTGGATAGTTTGGATCACTTACCTCATTGGGAAGTTGCCGTTACGGCATAATATGCGCAATACGCGTTTTTGCCAGGAACGGGTATCTGAACGTGGTTTTGGGGTAACTTTTGAAGCTTTCTTTATATGTCCCACCTTGTCTTGTGCATCTAGTGAGTTTGGTTCACTTACCTCATTGGGAAGTTGCCGTTATGGCCCATTTTCGCAATACGTGTTTTCGGCAAAAGCGGGTTTTAGAACGTGGTTTGGGGGCAACTTTTGGAGCATTCTATATTTGTAACAACTTATCATATGCATCTGGATAGTTTGGTTCACTTACCTCATTGGGAAGGTGCTATTACGGCCCATTTTCGCAATACGCGTTTTCCGCAAAAACGGGTATTAGAACGTGGTTTTGGGGCAACTTTTGGAGCTTTCTATATTTGTCCCAACTTGTCTTGTGCATCTGGATAGTTTGGATCACTTAACTCATTGGGAAGCTGCCGTTATGACCCATTTTGCGCAATACGCGTTTCTGCCAGGAACGGGTATCTGAACGTTGTTCTGGGGTAACTTTTGGAGCTTTCCATATTTGCCCCACCTAGTTATGTGCATATGGTGAGTTTTGTTCACTTCCCTTATTGGGAAGGTGCCGTTACGGCTCATTTTGCGCAATACGCGTTTTTGCCAGGAACGGGTAACTGAACGTGGTTTTGGGGCAACTTTTGGAGCTTTCTATATTTGTCCTACCTTGTCATGTGCATCTGTTGAGTTTGGTTCACTTACCTCATTGGGAAGGTGCCATTACGTCCCATTTTCTTAATACACGTTTTCTGCCGGAAAGGGTATCTGAACGTTGTTTGGGGGTAACTTTTGGAGCTTTCTATATTTGTCCTACCTTGTCATGTGCATCTGGTTAGTATGGTTCACTTACCTCATTGGGAAGGTGCCGTTACGGCCCATTTTCGCAATACACGTTTTCTGCCGGAAAGGGTATCTGAACGTGGTTTGGGGGCAACTTTTGGAGCTTTCTGTATTTGTCCCAACTTGTCATGTGCATGTGGTGAGTTTGGTTCACTTACCTCATTTGGAAGCTGCCGTTACGGTCCATTTTGCGCAATACACGTTTTTGACCGGAACGGGTATCTGAACGTGGTTTTGGGGTAACTTTTGAAGCTTTCTATATATGTCCCACCTTGTCTTGTGCATCTAGTGAGTTTGGTTCACTTACCTCATTGGGAAGTTGCCGTTATGGCCCATTTTCGCAATATGTGTTTTCGGCAAAAACGGGTTTTAGAACGTGGTTTGGGGGCAACTTTTGGAGCATTCTATATTTGCCCCACCTAGTTATGTGCATATGGTGAGTTTTCTTCACTTCCCTTATTGGGAAGGTGCCGTTACGGCTCATTTTGCGCAATACGCGTCTTTGTCAGGAACGGGTAACTGAACGTGGTTTTGGGGCAACTTTTGGAGCTTTCTATATTTGTCCTACCTTGTCATGTGCATCTGGTGAGTTTGGTTCACTTACCTCATTGGGAAGGTGCCGTTACAGCCCATTTTCGCAATACGCGTTTTCTGCCGGAAAGGGTATCTCAACGTGGTTTGGGGGCAACTTTTGGAGCTTTCTGTATTTGTCCCAACTTGTAATGTTCATCTGGTGAGTTTGGTTCACTTACCTCATTTGGAAGCTGCCGTTACGGCCCATTTTGCGCAATACACATTTTTGACCGGAACGGGTATCTGAACGTGGTTTTGGGGTAACTTTTGAAGCTTTCTATATATGTCCCAACTTGTCATGTGCATCTGGATAGTTTGGTTCACTTACCTCATTGGGAAGGTGCCGTTACGGCCCATTTTCGCAATACGCGTTTTCCGCAAAAACGGGTATTAGAACGTGGTTTTGGGGCAACTTTTGGAGCTTTCTATATTTGTCCCTACTTGTCTTGTGCATCTGGATAGTTTGGATCACTTAACTCATTGGGAAGCTGCCGTTATGACCCATTTTGCGCAATACGCGTTTCTGCCAGGAACGGGTATCTGAACGTGGTTCTGGGGTAACTTTTGGAGCTTTCCATATTTGCCCCACCTAGTTATGTGCATATGGTGAGTTTTGTTCACTTCCCTTATTGGGAAGGTGCCGTTACGGCTCATTTTGCGCAATACGCGTTTTTGCCAGGAACGGGTAACTGAACGTGGTTTGGGGGCAACTTTTGGAGCTTTCTGTATTTGTCCCAACTTGTCATGTGCATCTGGTGAGTTTGGTTCACTTACCTCATTTGGAAGCTGCCGTTACGGCCCATTTTGCGCAATACACGTTTTTGACCGGAACGGGTATCTGAACGTGGTTTTGGGGTAACTTTTGAAGCTTTCTATATATGTCCCACCTTGTCTTGTGCATCTAGTGAGTTTGGTTCACTTTCCTCATTGGGAAGGTGCCGTTACGGCCCATTTTCGCAATACGCGTTTTCCGCAAAAACGGGTATTAGAACGTGGTTTTGGGGCAACTTTTGGAGCTTTCTATATTTGTCCCAACTTGTCATGTGCATCTGGATAGTTTGGTTCACTAACCTCATTGGGAAGCTGCCGTTACGGCCCATATTGCGCAATACAAGTTTTGTGCCGGAAAGGGTATCTGAACGTGGTTTTGGGGTAATTTTTGGAGGTTTCTATATATGTCCCACCTAGTCTTGTGCATCTAGTGAGTTTGGTTCACTTTCCTCATTGGGAAGGTGCCGTTACGGCCCATTTTCGCAATACGCGTTTTCCGCAAAAATGGGTATTAGAACGTGGTTTTGGGGCAACTTTTGGAGCTTTCTATATTTGTCCCAACTTGTCATGTGCATCTGGATAGTTTGGTTCACTTACCTCATTGGGAAGCTGCCGTTACGACCCATTTTGCGCAATACGCGTTTCTGCCAGGAACGGTTAACTGAACGTGGTTTTGGGGCAACCTTTGGAGCTTTCTATATTTGTCCTACATTGTCATGTGCATCTGGTGAGTTTGGTTCACTTACCTCATTGGGAAGGTGCCATTACGTCCCATTTTCGTAATACACGTTTTCTGCCGGAAAGGGTATCTGAACGTGGTTTGGGGGCAACTTTTGGAGCTTTCTATATATGTCCCACCTTGTCTTCAAATCTAGTGAGTTAGGTTCACTTACCTCATTGGGAAGGTGCCGTTACAGCCCATTTTCGCAAAACGCGTTTTCCGCAAAAACGGGTATTAGAACGTGGTTTTGTTGCAACTTTTGGAGCTTTCTATATTTGTCCCAACTTGTCATGTGCATCTGGATAGTTTGGTTCACTTACCTCATTGTGAAGCTGCCGTTACGGCCCATTTTGCGCAATACACGTTTTTGACCGGAACGGGTATCTGAACGTGGTTTTGGGGTAACTTTTGAAGCTTTCTATATATGTTCCACCTTGTCTTGTGCATCTAGTGAGTTTGGTTCACTTACCTCATTGGGAAGTTGCCGTTATGGCCCATTTTCGCAATACGTATTTTCGGCAAAAGCGGGTTTTAGAACGTGGTTTGGGGGCAACTTTTGGAGCATTCTATATTTGTAACAACTTATCATGTGCATCTTGATAGTTTGGTTCACTTACCTCATTGGGAAGGTGCTATTACGGCCCATTTTCGCAATACGAGTTTTCCGCAAAAACGGGTATTAGAACGTGGTTTTGGGGCAATTTTTGGAGCTTTCTATATTTGTCCCAACTTGTCTTGTTCATCTGGATAGTTTGGATCACTTAACTCATTGGGAAGCTGCCGTTATGACCCATTTTGCGCAATACGCGTTTCTGCCAGGAACGGGTATCTGAACGTGGTTCTGGGGTAACTTTTGGAGCTTTCCATATTTGCCCCACCTAGTTATGTGCATATGGTGAGTTTTGTTCACTTCCCTTATTGGGAAGGTGCCGTTACGGCTCATTTTGCGCAATACGCGTTTTTGCCAGGAACGGGTAACTGAACGTGGTTTTGGGGCAACTTTTGGAGCTTTCTATATTTGTCCTACCTTGTCATGTGCATCTGGTGAGTTTGGTTCACTTACCTCATTGGGAAGCTGCCGTTACAGCCCATTTTCGCAATACACGTTTTCTGCCGGAAAGGGTATCTGAACGTTGTTTTGGGGCAACTTTTGGAGCATTCTATATTTGTCCCAACTTGTCATGTGCATCTGGATAGTTTGGTTCACTTACCTCATTGAGAAGCTGCCGTTACGGCCCATTTTGCGCAATACGCGTTTTTGCCAGGAACGGGTATCTGAACATGGTTTTGGGGAAACTTTTGGAGCTTTCTATATTTGTCCCACGTTGTCATGTGCATCTGTTGAGTTTGGTTCACTTACCTCATTGGGAAGGTGCCATTACGTCCCATTTTCTTAATACACGTTTTCTGCCGGAAAGGGTATCTGAACGTTGTTTGGGGGTAACTTTTGGAGCTTTCTATATTTGTCCTACCTTGTCATGTGCATCTGGTTAGTATGGTTCACTTACCTCATTGGGAAGGTGGCGTTACGGCCCATTTTCGCAATACACGTTTTCTGCCGGAAAGGGTATCTGAACGTGGTTTGGGGGCAACTTTTGGAGCTTTCTGTATTTGTCCCAACTTGTCATGTGCATGTGGTGAGTTTGGTTCACTTACCTCATTTGGAAGATGCCGTTACGGTCCATTTTGCGCAATACACGTTTTTGACCGGAACGGGTATCTGAACGTGGTTTTGGGGTAACTTTTGAAGCTTTCTATATATGTCCCACCTTGTCTTGTGCATCTAGTGAGTTTGGTTCACTTACCTCATTGGGAAGTTGCCGTTATGGCCCATTTTCGCAATACGTGTTTTCGGCAAAAACGGGTTTTAGAACGTGGTTTGGGGGCAACTTTTGGAGCATTCTATATTTGCCCCACCTAGTTATGTGCATATGGTGAGTTTTCTTCACTTCCCTTATTGGGAAGGTGCCGTTACGGCTCATTTTGCGCAATACGCGTCTTTGTCAGGAACGGGTAACTGAACGTGGTTTTGGGGCAACTTTTGGAGCTTTCTATATTTGTCCCAACTTGTCATGTGCATCTGGATAGTTTGGTTCACTTACCTCATTGTGAAGCTGCCGTTACGGCCCATTTTGCGCAATACACGTTTTTGACCGGAACGGGTATCTGAACGTGGTTTTGGGGTAACTTTTGAAGCTTTCTATATATGTTCCACCTTGTCTTGTGCATCTAGTGAGTTTGGTTCACTTACCTCATTGGGAAGTTGCCGTTATGGCCCATTTTCGCAATACGTATTTTCGGCAAAAGCGGGTTTTAGAACGTGGTTTGGGGGCAACTTTTGGAGCATTCTATATTTGTAACAACTTATCATGTGCATCTGGATAGTTTGGTTCACTTACCTCATTGGGAAGGTGCTATTACGGCCCATTTTCGCAATACGAGTTTTCCGCAAAAACGGGTATTAGAACGTGGTTTTGGGGCAACTTTTGGAGCTTTCTATATTTGTCCCAACTTGTCTTGTGCATCTGGATAGTTTGGATCACTTAACTCATTGGGAAGCTGCCGTTATGACCCATTTTGCGCAATACGCGTTTCTGCCAGGAACGGGTATCTGAACGTGGTTCTGGGGTAACTTTTGGAGCTTTCCATATTTGCCCCACCTAGTTATGTGCATATGGTGAGTTTTGTTCACTTCCCTTATTGGGAAGGTGCCGTTACGGATCATTTTGCAAAATACGCGTTTTTGCCAGGAACGGGTAACTGAACGTGGTTTTGGGGCAACTTTTGGAGCTTTCTATATTTGTCCTACCTTGTCATGTGCATCTGGTTCGTTTGGTTCACTTACCTCATTGGGAAGCTGCCGTTACAGCCCATTTTCGCAATACATGTTTTCTGCCGGAAAGGGTATCTGAACGTTGTTTGGGGGTAACTTTTGGAGCTTTCTATATTTGTCCTACCTTGTCATGTGCATCTGGTTAGTATGGTTCACTTACCTCATTGGGAAGGTGGCGTTACGGCCCATTTTCGCAATACACGTTTTCTGCCGGAAAGGGTATCTGAACGTGGTTTGGGGGCAACTTTTGGAGCTTTCTGTATTTGTCCCAACTTGTCATGTGCATCTGGTTAGTATGGTTCACTTACCTCATTGGGAAGGTGGCGTTACGGCTCATTTTGCGCAATACGCGTCTTTGTCAGGAACGGGTAACTGAACGTGGTTTTGGGGCAACTTTTGGAGCTTTCTATATTTGTCCTACCTTGTCATGTGCATCTGTTGAGTTTGGTTCACTTACCTCATTGGGAAGGTGCCGTTACAGCCCATTTTCGCAATACGCGTTTTCTGCCGGAAAGGGTATCTCAACGTGGTTTGGGGGCAACTTTTGGAGCTTTCTGTATTTGTCCCAACTTGTAATGTGCATCTGGTGAGTTTGGTTCACTTACCTCATTTGGAAGCTGCCGTTACGGCCCATTTTGCGCAATACACATTTTTGACCGGAACGGGTATCTGAACGTGGTTTTGGGGTAACTTTTGAAGCTTTCTATATATGTCCCAACTTGTCATGTGCATCTGGATAGTTTGGTTCACTTACCTCATTGGGAAGGTGCCGTTACGGCCCATTTTCGCAATACGCGTTTTCCGCAAAAACGGGTATTAGAACGTGGTTTTGGGGCAACTTTTGGAGCTTTCTATATTTGTCCCTACTTGTCTTGTGCTTCTGGATAGTTTGGATCACTTAACTCATTGGGAAGCTGCCGTTATGACCCATTTTGCGCAATACGCGTTTATGCCAGGAACGGGTATCTGAACGTGGTTCTGGGGTAACTTTTGGAGCTTTCCATATTTGCCCCACCTAGTTATGTGCATATGGTGAGTTTTGTTCACTTCCCTTATTGGGAAGGTGCCGTTACGGCTCATTTTGCGCAATACGCGTTTTTGCCAGGAACGGGTAACTGAACGTGGTTTTGGGGCAACTTTTGGAGCTTTCTGTATTTGTCCCAACTTGTCATGTGCATCTGGTGAGTTTGGTTCACTTACCTCATTTGGAAGCTGCCGTTACGGCCCATTTTGCGCAATACACGTTTTTAACCAGAACGGGTATCTGAACGTGGTTTTGGGGTAACTTTTGAAGCTTTCTATATATGTCCCACCTTGTCTTGTGCATCTAGTGAGTTTGGTTCACTTACCTAATTGGGAAGTTGCCGTTACGGCCCATTTTCGCAATACGCGTTTTCGGCAAAAACGGTTTTTAGAACGTGGTTTTGGGGCAACTTTTGTAGCATTCTATATTTGTCCCAACTTGTCATGTGCATCTGGATAGTTTGGTTCACTTACCTCATTGGGAAGCTGCCGTTACGGCCCATTTTGCGCAATACGCGTCTTTGCCAGGAACGGGTAACTGAACGTGGTTTTGGGGCAACTTTTGGAGCTTTCTATATTTGTCCTACCTTGTCATGTGCATCTGGTGAGTTTGGTTCACTTACCTAATTGGGAAGATGCCGTTACGGCCCATTTTGCGCAATACAAGTTTTCTGCCGGAAAGGGTATCTGAACGTGGTTTTGGGGTAACTTTTGGAGCTTTCTATATATGTCCCACCTAGTCTTGTGCATCTAGTGAGTTTGGTTCACTTTCCTCATTGGGAAGGTGCCGTTACGGCCCATTTTCGCAATACGCGTTTTCCGCAAAAACGGGTATTAGAACGTGGTTTTGGGGCAACTTTTGGAGCTTTCTATATTTGTCCCAACTTGTCATGTGCATCTGGATAGTTTGGTTCACTAACCTCATTGGGAAGCTGCCGTTACGGCCCATTTTGCGCAATACAAGTTTTCTGCCGGAAAGGGTATCTGAACGTGGTTTTGGGGTAACTTTTGGAGCTTTCTATATATGTCCCACCTAGTCTTGTGCATCTAGTGAGTTTGGTTCACTTTCCTCATTGAGAAGGTGCCGTTACGGCCCATTTTCGCAATACGCGTTTTCCGCAAAAATGGATATTAGAACGTGGTTTTGGGGCAACTTTTGGAGCTTTCTATATTTGTCCCAACTTGTCATGTGCATCTGGATAGTTTGGTTCACTTACCTCATTGGGAAGCTGCCGTTACGACCCATTTTGCGCAATACGCGTTTCTGCCAGGAACGGTTAACTGAACGTGGTTTTGGGGCAACCTTTGGAGCTTTCTATATTTGTCCTACATTGTCATGTGCATCTGGTGAGTTTGGTTCACTTACCTCATTGGGAAGGTGCCATTACGTCCCATTTTCGTAATACACGTTTTCTGCCGGAAAGGGTATCTGAACGTGGTTTGGGGGCAACTTTTGGAGCTTTCTATATATGTCCCACCTTGTCTTCAAATCTAGTGAGTTAGGTTCACTTACCTCATTGGGAAGGTGCCGTTACAGCCCATTTTCGCAATACGCGTTTTCCGCAAAAACGGGTATTAGAACGTGGTTTTGTTGCAACTTTTGGAGCTTTCTATATTTGTCCCAACTTGTCATGTGCATCTGGATAGTTTGGTTCACTTACCTCATTGTGAAGCTGCCGTTACGGCCCGATTTTCGCAATACACGTTTTTGCCCGGAACGGGTATCTGAATGTGGTTTTGGGGCAACTTTTGGAGCTTTCTATATTTGTCCTACCTTGTCACGTGCATTTGGTGAGTTTGGTTCACTTACCTTATTGGGAAGGCGCCGTTACGGCCCAATTTGCGCAATACGCGTTTTTGCCCAGAACGGGTACCTGAATGTCGTTTTGGGGCAACTTTTGGAGCTGTGTATATTTGTCCCAACTTATCATGTGCATCTGGTGAGTTTGGTTCCGGGTTAGGTTCCGGGTTAGGTTCCGGGTTAGGGTTAGGTTCCGGGTTCGGTTCCGGGTTAGGGTTAGGGTTAGGGTTAGGGTTAGGGTTAGGGTTAGGGTTAGGGTTGTGCTCGCTTCGGCAGCACGTATAATAAAATTAGAACGATACCGAGAAGATTAGCATGGCCCCTGCGCATCTGGTGAGTTTGGTTCACTTACCTCGTTGGGAAGCTGCCGTTACGGCCCAATTTGCGCAATACGAGTTTTTGCCTAGAACGGGTGTCTGAACATGGTTTTGGGGCAACTTTTGGAGCTTTCTATATTTGTCCTACCTTGTCATGTGCATCTGGTGAGTTTGGTTCACTTACCTCATTGGGAAGTTGCCGTTACGGCCCAATTTGCGCAATACGCGTTTTTGTCCAAAATGGTAATCTGAACGTGGTTTCGGGGTAACTTTTGGATCTTTCTATATTTGCCCCAACTTGTTATGTGCATCTGGATAGTTTGGTTCACTTACCTCATTGGGAAGCTGCCGTTACGGCCCGTTTTGCGCAATATGAGTTTTTGCCAGAATGGGTGTCTCATCGTCGTTTCTGGGCAACTTATGGAGCTTTCTATATTTGCCCCACCTTGTCATGTGCATCTGGTGAGTTTGGTTCACTTACCTCATTGGGAAGTTGCAGTTACTGCCCAATTTGCGCAATACGCGTTTTTGCCCAGAACAGGTATCTGAATGTGCTTTTGGGGCAACTTTTGGAGCTTTCTATATTTGTCCTACCTTGTCATGTGCATCTGGAGAGTTTGGTTCACTTACCTCATTGGGAAGGTGCGGTTATTGCCCATTTTCGCTATACACGTTTTCTGCCGGAAAGGTTATCTGAACGTGGTTTGGGGGTAACTTTTGGAGCTTTCTGTATTTGTCCCAACTTGTCATGTGCATCTGGTGAGTTTGGTTCACTTACTTTATTGGGAAGCTGCCGTTACGGCCCGTTTTGCGCAATACGAATTTTTGCCGGAATGGGTATCTGAACGTCGTTTCGGGGCAACTTATGGAGCTTTCTATATTTGCCCCACCTTGTCATGTGCATCTGGATAGTTTGGTTCACTTACGTCATTGGGAAGCTGCCGTTACGGCCCAATATGAGCAATACGCGTTTTTGCCAGGAACGGGTATCTTAACGTGGTTTGGGGGCAACTTTTGGAGCTTTCTATATTTGTCCTACCTTGTCATGTGCATTTGGTGAGTTTGGTTCACTTACCTCATTGGGAAGGTGCCGTTACGGCCCAATTTGCACAATACGCGTTTTTGCCCAGAAAGGGTATCTGAACGTGGTTTTGGGGTAACTTTTGGAGCTTTCTATATTTGTCACACCTAGTTCTGTGCATATGGTGATTTTGGTTCACTTCCCTTATTGGGAAGGTGCCGTTACGGCCCATTTTGTGCAATACGCGTTTATGCCGGTATGGGTAACTGAACGTTGTTTTGGGGCAACTTTTGGAGCTTTCTATATTTGTCCCAACTTGTCATGTGCATCTGGAGAGTTTGGTTCACTTACCTCATTGGGAAGGTGCGGTTATTGCCCATTTTCGCAATACACGTTTTCTGCCGGAAAGGGTATCTGAACGTGGTTTGGGGCAACTTATGGAGCTCTCTATATTTGCCCCACCTTGTCATGTGCATCTGGTGAGTTTGGTTCACTTACCTCATTGGGAAGCTGCCGTTACGGCCCATTTTGCACAATACACGTTTTTCACCGGAACGGGTATCTGAACGTGGTTTTGGGGTAACTTTTGGAGCTTTCTATATATGTCCCACCTTGTCATGTACATCTAGTGAGTTTGGTTCACTTACCTCATTGGGAAGGTGCCGTTACAGCCCATTTTCGCAATAAGCGTTTTCCGCAAAAACGGGTATTAGAACGTGGTTTTGGGGCAACTTTTGGAGCTTTCTATATTTGTCCTACCTTGTCATGTGCATCTGGTGAGTTTGGTTCACTTACCTCATTGGGAAGGTGCGGTTATTGCCCATTTTCGCAATACACGTTTTCTGCCGGAAATGTTATCTGAACGTGGTTTGGGGGTAACTTTTGTAGCTTTCTGTATTTGTACCAACTTGTCATGTGCATCTGGTGAGTTTGGTTCACTTACCTTATTGGGAAGCTGCCGTTACGGCCCGTTTTGCGCAATACGAATTTTTGCCGGAATGGGTATCTGAACGTCGTTTCGGGGCAACTTATGGAGCTTTCTATATTTGCCCCACCTTGTCATGTGCATCTGGATAGTTTGGTTCACTTACGTCATTGGGAAGCTGCCGTTACGGCCCAATATGAGCAATACGTGTTTTTGCCAGGAACGGGTATCTGAACATGGTTTGGGGGCAACTTTTGGAGCTTTCTATATTTGTCCTACCTTGTCATGTGCATTTGGTGAGTTTGGTTCACTTACCTCATTGGGAAGGTGCCGTTTCGGCCCAATTTGCACAATACGCGTTTTTGCCCAGAACGGGTATCTGAACGTGGTTTTGGGGTAACTTTTGGAGCTTTCTATATTTGTCACACCTAGTTCTGTGCATATGGTGATTTTGGTTCACTTCCCTTATTGGGAAGGTGCCGTTACGGCCCATTTTGTGTAATACGCGTTTATGCCGGTATGGGTAACTGAACGTTGTTTTGGGGCAACTTTTGGAGCTTTCTATATTTGTCCTACCTTGTCATGTGCATCTGGAGAGTTTGGTTCACTTACCTCATTGGGAAGGTGCGGTTATTGCCCGTTTTCGCAATACACGTTTTCTGCCGAAAAGGTTATCTGAACGTGGTTTTGGGGCAACTTTTGGAGCTTTCTATATATGTCCCACATTGTCTTGTACATCTAGTGAGTTTGGTTCACTTACCTCATTGGGAAGGTGCCGTTACAGCCCATTTTCGCAATACGCGTTTTCCGCAAAAACGGGTATTAGAACGTGGTTTTGTTGCAACTTTTGGAGCTTTCTATATTTGTCCCAACTTGTCATGTGCATATGGTGAGTTTGGTTCACTTACCTCATTGGGAAGCTGCCGTTACGGCCCAATTTGCGCAATACGCGTTTTTGCCCAGAACGGGTACCTGAATGTGGTTTTGGGGCAACTTTTGGATCTGTGTATATTTGTCCCAACTTATCATGTGCATCTGGTGAGTTTGGTTCCGGGTTAGGTTCCGGGTTAGGTTCCGGGTTAGGGTTAGGTTCCGGGTTCGGTTCCGGGTTAGGGTTTGGGTTAGGGTTAGGGTTAGGGTTAGGGTTAGGGTTAGGGTTAGGGTTAGGGTTAGGGTTGTGCTCGCTTCGGCAGCACGTATAATAAAATTAGAACGATACCGAGAAGATTAGCATGGCCCCTGCGCATCTGGTGAGTTTGGTTCACTTACCTCGTTGGGAAGCTGCCGTTACGGCCCAATTTGCGCAATACGAGTTTTTGCCTAGAACGGGTATCTGAACATGGTTTTTGGGCAACTTTTGGAGCTTTCTATATTTGTCCTACCTTGTCATGTGCATCTGGTGAGTTTGGTTCACTTACCTCATTGGGAAGTTGCCGTTACGGCCCAATTTGCGCAATACGCGTTTTTGTCCAAAATGGGAATCTGAACGTGGTTTCGGGGTAACTTTTGGAGCTTTCTATATTTGCCCCAACTTGTTATGTGCATCTGGATAGTTTGGTTCACTTACCTCATTGGGAAGCTGCCGTTACGGCCCGTTTTGCGCAATATGAGTTTTTGCCAGAATGGGTGTCTCATCGTCGTTTCTGGGCAACTTATGGAGCTTTCTATATTTGCCCCACCTTGTCATGTGCATCTGGTGAGTTTGGTTCACTTACCTCATTGGGAAGTTGCAGTTACTGCCCAATTTGCGCAATACGCGTTTTTGCCCAGAACAGGTATCTGAATGTGCTTTTGGGGCAACTTTTGGAGCTTTCTATATTTGTCCTACCTTGTCATGTGCATCTGGAGAGTTTGGTTCACTTACCTCATTGGGAAGGTGCGGTTATTGCCCATTTTCGCTATACACGTTTTCTGCCGGAAAGGTTATCTGAACGTGGTTTGGGGGTAACTTTTGTAGCTTTCTGTATTTGTCCCAACTTGTCATGTGCATCTGGTGAGTTTGGTTCACTTACCTTATTGGGAAGCTGCCGTTACAGCCCGTTTTGCGCAATACGAATTTTTGCCGGAATGGGTATCTGAACGTCGTTTCGGGGCAACTTATGGAGCTTTCTATATTTGCCCCACCTTGTCATGTGCATCTGGATAGTTTGGTTCACTTACGTCATTGGGAAGCTGCCGTTACGGCCCAATATGAGCAATACGTGTTTTTGCCAGGAGCGGGTTTCTGAACATGGTTTGGGGGCAACTTTTGGAGCTTTCTATATTTGTCCTACCTTGTCATGTGCATCTGGTGAGTTTGGTTCACTTACCTCATTGGGAAGTTGCCGTTACGGCCCAATTTGCGCAATACGCGTTTTTGTCCAAAATGGGAATCTGAACGTGGTTTCGGGGTAACTTTTGGAGCTTTCTATATTTGCCCCAACTTGTTATGTGCATCTGGATAGTTTGGTTCACTTACCTCATTGGGAAGCTGCCGTTACGGCCCGTTTTGCGCAATATGAGTTTTTGCCAGAATGGGTGTCTCATCGTCGTTTCTGGGCAACTTATGGAGCTTTCTATATTTGCCCCACCTTGTCATGTGCATCTGGTGAGTTTGGTTCACTTACCTCATTGGGAAGTTGCAGTTACTGCCCAATTTGCGCAATACGCGTTTTTGCCCAGAACAGGTATCTGAATGTGCTTTTGGGGCAACTTTTGGAGCTTTCTATATTTGTCCTACCTTGTCATGTGCATCTGGAGAGTTTGGTTCACTTACCTCATTGGGAAGGTGCCGTTTCGGCCCAATTTGCACAATACGCGTTTTTGCCCAGAACGGGTATCTGAACGTGGTTTTGGGGTAACTTTTGGAGCTTTCTATATTTGTCACACCTAGTTCTGTGCATATGGTGATTTTGGTTCACTTCCCTTATTGGGAAGGTGCCGTTACGGCCCAATTTGTGTAATACGCGTTTATGCCGGTATGGGTAACTGAACGTTGTTTTGGGGCAACTTTTGGAGCTTTCTATATTTGTCCCAACTTGTTATGTGCATCTGGAGAGTTTGGTTCACTTACCTCATTGGGAAGGTGCGGTTATTGCCCATTTTCGCAATACACGTTTTTCACCGGAACGGGTATCTGAACGTGGTTTTGGGGTAACTTTTGGAGCTTTCTATATTTGTCCTACCTTGTCATGTGCATTTGGTGAATTTGGTTCACTTACCTCATTGGGAAGTTGCCGTTACGGCCCAATTTGCGCAATACGCGTTTTTGCCCAGCACGGGTATCTGAACGTGGTTTTGGGGGAACTTTTGGAGCTGTCTATATTTATCCCAACTTGTCATGTGCATCTGGATAGGTTGGTTCACTTACCGCATTGGGAAGCTGACGTTACGGCCCGTTTTGCGCAATACGAGTTTTTGCCGGAATGGGTGTATGAACGTCGCTTCTGGGCAACTTATGGAGCTTTATATATTTGCCCCACCTTGTGATGTGCATCTGGTGAGTTTGGTTCACTTACATCATTGGGAAGTTGCCGTTACGGCCCAATTTGCGCAATACGAGTTTTTGCCAAGAACGATTATCTGAATGTGGTTTTGGGGCAACTTTTGGAGCTGTGTATATTTGTCCCAACTTATCATGTGCATCTGGTGAGTTTGGTTCCGGGTTAGGTTCCGGGTTAGGTTCCGGGTTAGGTTCCGGGTTAGGGTTAGGTTCCAGGTTCGGTTCCGGGTTAAGGTTAGGGTTAGGGTTAGGGTAAGGGTTAGGGTTAGGGTTAGGGTTAGGGTTAGGGTTAGGTTTAGGGTTAGGGTTAGGGTTAGGGTTAGGGTTGTGCTCGCTTCGGCAGCACGTATAATAAAATTGGAACGATACCGAGAAGATTAGCATGGCCCCTGCGCATCTGGTGAGTTTGGTTCACTTTCCTCATTGGGAAGCTGCCGTTACGGCCCGTTTTGAGCAATACAAGTTTTTGCAGGAATGGGTCTCTAAACGTCGTTTCGGAGCAACTTATGGAGCTTTATATATTTGCCCCACCTTGTGATGTGCATCTGGTGAGTTTGGTTCACTTACATCATTGGGAAGTTGCCGTTACGGCCCAATTTGCGCAATACAAGTTTTTGCCCAGAACGGGTATCTGAACGTGGTTTTGGGGCAACTTTTGGAGCTTTCTAAATTTGTCCTACCTTGTCATGTGCATTTGGTGAATTTGGTTCACTTACCTCATTGGGAAGTTGCCGTTACGGCCAATTTGCGCAATACGCGTTTTTGCCCAGCACGGGTATCTGAACGTGGTTTTGGGGTAACTTTTGGTGCTTTCCATATTTGCCCCAACTAGTTATGTGCATATGGTGAGTTTTGTTCACTTCCCTTATTGGGAAGGTGCCGTTACGGCTCATTTTGCGCAATACGCGTTTTTGCTAGGAACGGGTAACTGAACGTGGTTTTGTGGCAACTTTTGGAGCTTTCTATATTTGTCCTACCTTGTCATGTGCATCTGGTGAGTATGGTTCACTTACCTCATTGGGAAGGTGCCGTTACGGCCCATTTTCGCAATACGCATTTTCTGCCGGAAAGGGTATCTGAACGTGGTTTGGGGGCAACTTTTGGAGCTTTCTGTATTTGTCCCAACTTGTCATGTGCATCTGGTGAGTTTGGTTCACTTACCTCATTTGGAAGCTACCGTTACGGCCCATTTTGAGCAATACACGTTTTTGACCGGAACGGGTATCTGAACGTGGTTTTGGGGTAACTTTTGAAGCTTTCTATATATGTCCCACCTTGTCTTGTGCATCTAGTGAGTTTGGTTCACTTACCCAATTGGGAAGTTGCCGTTATGGCCCATTTTCGAAATACGCGTTTTCGGCAAAAACGGGTTTTAGAACGTGGTTTTGGGGCAACTTTTGGAGCATTCTACATTTGTCCCAACTTGTCATGTGCATCTGGATAGTTTGGTTCACTTACCTCATTGGGAAGCTGCCGTTACGGCCCATTTTGCGCAATACGCGTCTTTGAAAGGAACGGGTAACTGAACGTGGTTTTGGGGCAACTTTTGGAGCTTTCTATATTTGTCCTACCTTGTCATGTGCATCTGGTGAGTATGGGTCACTTACCTCATTGGGAAGGTGCCGTTACGGCCCATTTTCGCAATACACGTTTTCTGCCGGAAAGGGTATCTGAACGTGGTTTGGGGGCAACTTTTGGAGCTTTCTGTATTTGTCCCAACTTGTCATGTGCATCTGGTGAGTTTGGTTCACTTACCTCATTTGGAAGCTGCCATTACGGCCCATTTTGCGCAATACACTTTTTTGACCGGAAAGGGTATCTGAACGTGGTTTTGGGGTAACTTTTGAAACTTTCTATATATGTCCCACCTTGTCTTGTGCATCTAGTGAGTTTGGTTCACTTACCTAATTGGGAAGTTGCAGTTACGGCCCATTTTCGCAATACGCGTTTTCGGCAAAAACGGGTTTTAGAACGTGGTTTTGGGGCAACTTTTGGAGCATTCTATATTTGTCCCAACTTGTCATGTGCATCTGGATAGTTTAGTTCACTTACCTCATTGGGAAGCTGCCATTACGGCCCATTTTCGCAATACGCGTCTTTGCCAGGAACGGGTAACTGAACGTGGTTTTGGGGCAACTTTTGGAGCTTTCTATATTTGTCCTACCTTGTCATGTGCATCTGGTGAGTTTGGTTCACTTACCTCATTGGGAAGCTGCCGTTACGGCCCATTTTGCGCAATACAAGTTTTCTGCCGGAAAGGGTATCTGAACTTGGTTTTGGGGTAACTTTTGGAGCTTTCTATATATGTCCCACCTAGTCTTGTGCATCTAGTGAGTTTGGTTCACTTTCCTCATTGGGAAGGTGCCGTTACGGCCCATTTTCGCAATACGCGTTTTCCGCAAAAACGGGTATTAGAATGTGGTTTTGGGGCAACTTTTGGAGCTTTCTATATTTGTCCCAACTTGTCATGTGCATCTGGATAGTTTGGTTCACTAACCTCATTGGGAAGCTGCCGTTACGACCCATTTTGCGCAATACGCGTTTCTGCCAGGAACGGTTAACTGAACGTGGTTTTGGGGCAACCTTTGGAGCTTTCTATATTTGTCCTACATTGTCATGTGCATCTGGTGAGTTTGGTTCACTTACCTCATTGGGAAGGTGCCATTACGTCCCATTTTCGTAATACACGTTTTCTGCCGGAAAGGGTATCTGAACGTGGTTTGGGGGCAACTTTTGGAGCTTTCTGTATTTGTCCCAAATTGTCATGTGCATCTGGTGAGTTTGGTTCACTTACCTCATTGGGAAGGTGCCGTTACGGCCCAATTTGGGCAATACACGTTTTTGCCCAGAACGGGTATCTGAACGTGGTTTCGGGGTAACTTTTGGAGCTTTCTATATTTGTCACACTTTGTTCTGTACATATGGTGATTTTGGTTCACTTCCCTTATTGGGAAGCTGCCTTTACGGCCCATTTTGCGCGATACACTTTTTTCACCGGAACGGGTATCTGAACGTGGTTTTGGGGTAACTTTTGGAGCTTTCTATATATGTCCCACCTTGTCTTCAAATCTAGTGAGTTAGGTTCACTTACCTCATTGGGAAGGTGCCGTTACAGCCCATTTTCGCAATACGCGTTTTCCGCAAAAACGGGTATTAGAACGTGGTTTTGTTGCAACTTTTGGAGCTTTCTATATTTGTCCCAACTTGTCATGTGCATCTGGATAGTTTGGTTCACTTACCTCATTGTGAAGCTGCCGTTACGGCCCGATTTTCGCAATACGCGTTTTTGCCCGGAACGGGTATCTGAATGTGGTTTAGGGGCAACTTTTAGAGCTTTCTATATTTGTCCTACCTTGTCACGTGCATTTGGTGAGTTTGGTTCACTTACCTCATTGGGAAGGCGCCGTTACGGCCCAATTTGCGCAATACGCGTTTATGCCGGTATGGGTAACTGAACGTTGTTTTGGGGCAACTTTTGGAGCTCTCTATATTTGTCCTACCTTGTCATGTGCATCTGGAGAGTTTGGTTCACTTACCTCATTGGGAAGGTGCGGTTATTGCCCGTTTTCGCAATACACGTTTTCTGCCGGAAAGTTTATCTGAACGTGGTTTTGGGGCAACTTTTGGAGCTTTCTATATATGTCCCACATTGTCTTGTACATCTAGTGAGTTTGGTTCACTTACCTCATTGGGAAGGTGCCGTTACAGCCCATTTTCGCAATACGCGTTTTCCGCAAAAACGGGTTTTAGAACGTGGTTTTGTTGCAACTTTTGGAGCTTTCTATATTTGTCCCAACTTGTCATGTGCATCTGGATAGTTTGGTTCACTTACCTCATTGGGAAGCTGCCGTTACGGCCCAATTTGCGCAATACGCGTTTTAGCCCAGAACGGGTACCTGAATGTGGTTTTGGGGCAACTTTTGGAGCTGTGTATATTTGTCCCAACTTATCATGTGCATCTGGTGAGTTTGGTTCCGGGTTAGGTTCCGGGTTAGGGTTAGGTTCCGGGTTCGGTTCCGGGTTAGGGTTAGGGTTAGGGTTAGGGTTAGGGTTAGGGTTAGGTTAGGGTTAGGGTTGTGCTCGCTTCGGCAGCACGTATAATAAAATTAGAACGATACCGAGAAGATTAGCATGGCCCCTGCGCATCTTGTGAGTTTGGTTCACTTACCTCGTTGGGAAGCTGCCGTTACGGCCCAATTTGCGCAATACGAGTTTTTGCCTAGAACGGGTATCTGAACGTGGTTTTGGGGCAACTTTTGGAGCTTTCTATATTTGTCCTACCTTGTCATGTGCATCTGGTGAGTTTGGTTCACTTACCTCATTGGGAAGTTGCCGTTACGGCCCAATTTGCGCAATACGCGTTTTTGTCCAAAATGGGTATCTGAACGTGGTTTCGGGGTAACTTTTGGAGCTTTCTATATTTGCCCCAACTTGTTATGTGCATCTGGATAGTTTGGTTCACTTACCTCATTGGGAAGCTGCCGTTACGGCCCAATTTGCGCAATATGAGTTTTTGCCAGAATGGGTGTCTCATCGTCGTTTCTGGGCAACTTATGGAGCTTTCTATATTTGCCCCACCTTGTCATGTGCATCTGGTGAATTTGGTTCACTTACCTCATTGGGAAGTTGCAGTTACGGCCCAATTTGCGCAATACGAGTTTTTGCCTAGAACAGGTATCTGAATGTGCTTTTGGGGCAACTTTTGGAGCTTTCTATATTTGTCCTACCTTGTCATGTGCATCTGGAGAGTTTGGTTCACTTACCTCATTGGGAAGGTGCGGTTATTGCCCATTTTCGCTATACACGTTTTCTGCCGGAATGGTTATCTGAACGTGGTTTGGGGGTAACTTTTGGAGCTTTCTGTATTTGTCCCAACTTGTCATGTGCATCTGGTGAGTTTGGTTCACTTACCTTATTGGGAAGCTGCCGTTACGGCCCGTTTTGCGCAATACGAATTTTTGCCGGAATGGGTATCTGAACGTCGTTTCGGGGCAACTTATGGAGCTTTCTATATTTGCCCCACCTTGTCATGTGCATCTGGTGTGTTTGGTTCACTTACGTCATTGGGAAGCTGCCGTTACGGCCCAATATGAGCAATACGTGTTTTTGCCAGGAACGGGTATCTGAACGTGGTTTGGGGTCAACTTTTGGAGCTTTCTATATTTGTCCTACCTTGTCATGTGCATTTGGTGAGTTTGGTTCACTTACCTCATTGGGAAGGTGCCGTTACGGCCCAATTTGCACAATACGCGTTTTTGCCCAGAACGGGTATCTGAACGTGGTTTTGGGGTAACTTTTGGAGCTTTCTATATTTGTCACACCTAGTTCTGTGCATATGGTGATTTTGGTTCACTTCCCTTATTGGGAAGGTGCCGTTACGGCCTATTTTGTGCAATACGCGTTTATGCCGGTATGGGTAACTGAATGTTGTTTTGGGGCAACTTTTGGAGCTTTCTATATTTGTGCCAACTTGTCATGTGCATCTGGAGAGTTTGGTTCACTTACCTCATTGGGAAGGTGCGGTTATTGCCCATTTTCGCAATACACGTTTTCTGCCGGAACGGGTATCTGAACGTGGTTTGGGGCAACTTATGTAGCTCTCTATATTTGCCCCACCTTGTCATGTGCATCTGGTGAGTTTGGTTCACTTACATCATTGGGAAGTTGCCGTTACGGCCCAATTGCGCAATACGAGTTTTTGCCCAGAACGAGTATCTGAATGTGGTTTTGGGGCAACTTTTGGAGCTGTGTATATTTGTCCCAACTTATCATGTGCATCTGGTGAGTTTGGTTCCGGGTTAGGTTCCGGGTTAGGTTCCGGGTTAGGTTCCGGGTTAGGGTTAGGTTCCAGGTTCGGTTCCGGGTTAGGGTTAGGGTTAGGGTTAGGGTAAAGGTTAGGGTTAGGGTTAGGGTTAGGGTTAGGGTTAGGGTTAGGTTTAGGGTTAGGGTTAGGGTTAGGGTTGTGCTCGCTTCGGCAGCACGTATAATAAAATTGGAACGATACCGAGAAGATTAGCATGGCCCCTGCGCATCTGGTGAGTTTGGTTCACTTTCCTCATTGGGAAGCTGCCGTTACGGCCCGTTTTGAGCAATACGAGTTTTTGCAGGAATGGGTCTCTAAACGTCGTTTCGGAGCAACTTATGGAGCTTTATATATTTGCCCAACCTTGTGATGTGCATCTGGTGAGTTTGGTTCACTTACATCATTGGGAAGTTGCCGTTACGGCCCAATTTGCGCAACACAAGTTTTTGCCCAGAACGGGTATCTGAACGTGGTTTGGGGGCAACATTTGGAGCTTTCTATATTTGTCCTACCTTGTCATGTGCATCTGGTGAGTTTGTTTCACTTATCTCATTGGGAAGTTGCCGTTAAAGCCCAATTTGCGCAATACGCATTTTTGTCCAAAATGGGTATCTGAACGTGGTTTTGGGGTAACTTTTGGAGCTTTCTATATTTGCCCCACCTAGTTATGTGCATATAGTGAGTTTGGTTCACTTCCCTCATTGGGAAGGTGCCGTTACGGCCCATTTGCGCAATACGCGTTTTTGCCAGGAACGGGTAACTTAACGTAGTGTTCGGGCAACTTTTGGAGCTGTCTATATTTGTCCCAACTTGTCATGTGCATCTTGTGAGTTTGGTTCACTTACCTCATTGGGAAGCTGCCGTTACGGCCCGTTTTGCGCAATACGAGTTTTTGCCGGAATGGGTATCTGAACGTCGTTTCGGGTCAACTTATGGAGCTTTCTATATTTGCCCCACCTTATCATGTGCATCTGGTGAGTTTGGTTCACTTACGTCATTGGGAAGTTGCCGTTACGGCCCAATTTGCGCAATACGTGTTTTTGCCAGGAACGGGTATCTGAACGGGTATCTGAACATTTGGAGCATTCTATATTTGTCCCACCTTGTCATGTGCATCTGGTGAGTTTGGTTCACTTTCCTCATTGGGAAGCTGCTTGTACGGCCCAATTTGCGCAATATGCGTTTTTGCCCAGAACGGGTATCTGAACGTTGTTTTGGGGGAACTTTTATAGCTATCTATATTTGTCCCAACTTGTTATGTGCATCTGGATAGTTTGGTTCACTTACCTCATTGGGAAGCTGCCGTTACGGCCCGTTTTACGCAATATGAGTTTTCGTCAGAATGGGTGTCTCATCGTCGTTTCTGGGCAACTTATGGAGCTTTCTATATTTGCCCCACCTTGTCATGTGCATCTGGTGAGTTTGGTTCACTTACCTCATTGGGAAGTTGCAGTTACTGCTAGGGGTGTGCACAGACCCCCCGCTCCGCTTCACTTGCAGATCTGCCATTTTCCGGATCGGGCCTCTCCGCCCCGCCCCCGCTCCGCCCACTTCCGCTCCACTCCGCCCGGAGCTCCGGATCCGGATCCGGAGCTCCGTTTCCCCCCCCATAGGCTTGCATTGAAAGCTAAAAAATTATACAACTTTTTTTCTGTTCAAGTTAGAAACCTCATGTTTGGCACCATGACACCTCATGGGGATATACACACGCATGCCAAGTTTCAAAGCAATCCCATCATCCCCTGATTTTTGGCGAATTTTTGAAAATCGGGCACCCCACAGACAACATCCCTGCGAGGTGGGCAGGGGAGGAGGGAGGGAAGGCAGGCAGGCATGCAGCTGGCATTTCTGGGGGCATAAGGAAGTGAGCCAAGGATAATCCAGTAATGCATAGAAAATGGAATAAATCAATCAATAAACAAAAGAGGGGTGGAATTAAAAGCAGCAGTGTTGCTCAATAAACAACAAGAAGAACTTTTTTTAAAAGGCTATATCTGTCTTTTACCAGCAATAGGGGGACTTGCCCTGGGGAGGGGGAAGTAGCTGCCAGTTCAAGACACTGACAGCCACCAACAGCTCTGAGAAGAAGTAAAACGCTCACTTCGACTCAGAACAGGCATTGCTCCACCACTGAAAAGTGAGCATTCACTTCAACTCATGATAGGCATTGCTCCACCGTTTTACTCTCTTTGGAAGGCTCTAATGGCCTTCCAGTGCAGGAGAGAGTGGGGGCACGTCCACGATGAGATGCCCTAGGGGAGCTCATCCCCTTGCACCACATCTATTCAGTTGTTCACCAAGGTTAGGGTGGGGAGCAGTGCTGTGTTTCTATCTCTTATTCTTGGCTTAGTATATGATTTCAGGTTGTGTTTGTGCATTTGGTGGGGCTACTGTGTTAAAAAACACAGGGAAAAGCCCGTTCAGATGAAGAAAGAGAAGTTTCCCAGAATCCCAAGTTACCTGTTTTGCCTATGCCCTCCTCCAACTTTGGGATCATCATGACCGGGAGCTGACTCTGCCCCTCAGCCCTTTGAAAAAGGTATTTTTCCCGCCGATTTTTTAAAAAGTCTAGCCCGCGACCCGTACGATGCAGAAAGTTGAGAATGGTCTCAAAATGACCCCCATCCACGACTCTCTGTGCACAAGAATTTCCAGAACGATAGCTTAAACCCCCCCCCAGTTATCCCCGATTCTTTCCCTCAATGCAATCCTATGGGCGAAAAGCCGAAAACGCAGTTTGAGCCGCGCGGTTGACCCGATTTTCACAAAAACATAGCCCGCGACCCGTACGATGCAGAAAGTTGAGAGTGGTCTCAAAATGACCCCCATCCACGACTCTCTGTGCACAAGAATTTCCAGAACGATAGCTTCAAAAACAACGTAGTTATGCGCGATTATTTGCCGCAATGCAATCCTATGGCGAAATGTTTTCAAGATGGCGACCGGAGCGCTCCGCCTGAACTCGGAGCTCCGAAAAATGGTCGCTTCTCTTCGCCTTGATTCTAGGGGGTCCGCGGACCGCTCCTACTCCGCCTCTGGGTAAGGCGGAGCAGGCCAATCCGCTACTGCTTCTACGCTCCTAATCGGAGCGGAGCACATCCCTAGTTACTGCCCAATTTGCGCAATACGCTTTTTTGCCCAGAACAGGTATCTGAATGTGCTTTTGGGGCAACTTTTGGAGCTTTCTATATTTGTCCTACCTTGTCATGGGCATCTGGTGAGTTTGGTTCACTTACCTAATTGGGAAGATGCCGTTACGGCCCATTTTGCGCAATACACGTTTTTGACCGGAACGGGTATCGGAACGTGGTTTTGGGGTAACTTTTGGAGCTTTTTATATATGTCCCACCTTGTCTTGTACATCTAGTGTGTTTGTTTCACTTACCTCATTGGGAAGGTGCCGTTACGGCCCATTTTCGCAATACGCGTTTTCCTCAATAACGGGTATTAGAACGTGGTTTTTGGGCAACTTTTGGAGCTTTCTATATTTGTCCCAACTTTTCATGTGAATCTGGATAGTTTGGTTCACTTACCTCATTGGGAAGCTGCCGTTACGGCCCATTTTGCGCAATACGCGTTTTTTCCCAGAACGGGTATCTGAATGTGGTTTTGGGGCAACATTTGGAGCTTTCTATATTTGTCCTACCTTGTCATGTGTATTTGGTGAGTTTGGTTCACTTAACTCATTGGGAAGGTGCTGTTACGGCCCAATTTGCGCAATACGCTTTTTTTCCCAGAACGGGTATCTGAACGTGGTTTCGGAGTAACTTTTGGAGCTTTCTGTATTTGCCCCACCTAGTTCTGTGCATATGGTGATTTTGGTTCACTTCCCTTATTGGGAAGGTGCCGTTACGGCCCATTTTGCGCAATACGCGTTTTTGTCGGTATGGGTAACTGAACGTGGTTTGGGGGCAACTTATGGAGCTTTCTATATTTGCCCCACCTTGTCATGTGCATCTGGTGAGTTTGGTTCACTTACCTCATTGGGAAGGTGCGGTTATTGCCCATTCTCGCAATACACGTTTTCTGCCGGAAAGGGTATCTGAACGTGGTTTGGGGCAACTTATGGAGCTCTCTATATTTGCCCCACCTTGTCATGTGCATCTGGTGAGTTTGGTTCACTTACCTCATTGGGAAGCTGCTGTTACGGCCCATTTTGCCCAATACACGTTTTTCACCGGAACGGGTATCTGAACGTGGTTTTGGGGTAACTTTTTGAGCTTTCTATATATGTCCCACCTTGTCATGTATATCTAGTGAGTTTGGTTCACTTACCTCATTGGGAAGGTCCCGTTACAGCCCATTTTCGCAATAAGCGTTTTCCGCAAAAACGGGTATTAGAACGTGGTTTTGGGGCAACTTTTGGAGCTTTCTATATTTGTCCTACCTTGTCATGTGCATTTGGTGAGTTTGGTTCACTTACCTCATTGGGAAGGTGCCGTTACGGCCCAATTTGCACAATACGCGTTTTTGCCCAGAACGGGTATCTGAACGTGGGTTTGGGGTAACTTTTGGAGCTTTCTGCATTTGTCACACCTAGTTCTGTGCATATGGTGATTTTGGTTCACTTCCCTTATTGGGAAGGTGCCGTTACGGCCCATTTTGTGCAATACGCGTTTATGCCGGTATGGTTAACTGAACGTTGTTTTGGGGCAACTTTTGGAGCTTTCTATATTTGTCCCAACTTGTCATGTCCATCTGGAGAGTTTGGTTCACTTACCTCATTGGGAAGGTGCGGTTATTGCCCATTCTCGCAATACACGTTTTCTGCCGGAAAGGGTATCTGAACGTGGTTTGGGGCAACTTATGGAGCTCTCTATATTTGCCCCACCTTGTCATGTGCATCTGGTGAGTTTGGTTCACTTACCTCATTGGGAAGCTGCCGTTACGGCCCATTTTGCGCAATACACGTTTTTCACCGGAACGGGTATCTGAACGTGGTTTTGGGGTAACTTTTTGAGCTTTCTATATATGTCCCACCTTGTCATGTACATCTAGTGAGTTTGGTTCACTTACCTCATTGGGAAGGTCCCGTTACAGCCCATTTTCGCAATAAGCGTTTTCCGCAAAAACGGGTATTAGAACGTGGTTTTGGAGCAACTTTTGGAGCTTTCTATATTTGTCCTACCTTGTCATGTGCATTTGGTGAGTTTGGTTCACTTACCTCATTGGGAAGGTGCCGTTACGGCCCAATTTGCACAATACGCGTTTTTGCCCAGAACGGGTATCTGAACGTGGGTTTGGGGTAACTTTTGGAGCTTTCTATATTTGTCACACCTAGTTCTGTGCATATGGTGATTTTGGTTCACTTCCCTTATTGGGAAGGTGCCGTTACGGCCCATTTTGTGCAATACGCGTTTATGCCGGTATGGTTAACTGAACGTTGTTTTGGGGCAACTTTTGGAGCTTTCTATATTTGTCCCAACTTGTCATGTCCATCTGGAGAGTTTGGTTCACTTACCTCATTGGGAAGGTGCGGTTATTGCCCATTCTTGCAATACACGTTTTCTGCCGGAAAGGGTATCTGAACGTGGTTTGGGGCAACTTATGGAGCTCTCTATATTTGCCCCACCTTGTCATGTGCATCTGGTGAGTTTGGTTCACTTACCTCATTGGGAAGCTGCCGTTACGGCCCATTTTGCGCAATACACGTTTTTCACCGGAACGGGTATCTGAACGTGGTTTTGGTGTAACTTTTTGAGCTTTTTATATATGTCCCACCTTGTCATGTACATCTAGTGAGTTTGGTTCACTTACCTCATTGGGAAGGTGCCGTTACAGCCCATTTTCGCAATAAGCGTTTTCCGCAAAAACGGGTATTAGAACATGGTTTGGGGGCAACTTTTGGAGCTTTCTGTATTTGCCCCAACTTGTCATGTGCATCTGGTGAGTTTGGTTCACTTACGTCATTGGGAAGCTGCCGTTATGGCCCGTTTTGCGCAATACAAATTTTTGCCGGAATGGGTATCTGAACGTCGTTTCGGGGCAACTTATGGAGCTTTCTATATTTGCCCCAGCTTGTCATTTGCATCTGGTGAGTTTGGTTCACTTACGTCATTGGGAAGTTGCCGTTACGGCCCAATATGCGCAATACGTGTTTTTGCCAGGAACGGGTATCTGAACGTGGTTTTGGGGAAACTTTTGGAGCTTTCTATATTTGTCCCACCTTGTCATGTGCATCTGGTGAGTTTGGTTTACTTTCCACATTGGGAAGCTGCTTTTACGGCCCAATTAGCGCAATATGCATTTTTGCACAGAACGGGTATCTGAACGTGGTTTTGGGGGAACTTTTGGAGCTGTCTATATTTATCCCAACTTGTCATGTGCATCTGGATAGTTTGGTTCACTTACCTCATTGGGAAGCTGCCGTTACGGCCCGTTTTGCGCAATACGAGTTTTTGCCGGAATGGGTGTATGAACGTCGTTTCTGGGCAACTTATGGAGCTTTATGTATTTGCCCCACCTTGTGATGTGCATCCGGTGAGTTTGGTTCACTTACATCATTGGGAAGCTGCCGTTACGGCCCATTTTGCGCAATACACGTTTTTCACCGGAACGGGTATCTGAACGTGGTTTTGGTGTAACTTTTTGAGCTTTCTATATATGTCCCACCTTGTCATGTACATCTAGTGAGTTTGGTTCACTTACCTCATTGGGAAGGTGCCGTTACAGCCCATTTTCGCAATAAGCGTTTTCCGCAAAAACGGGTATTAGAACGTGGTTTTGGGGCAACTTTTGGAGCTTTCTATATTTGTCCTACCTTGTCATGTGCATCTGGTGAGTTTGGTTCACTTACCTCATTGGGAAGGTGCAGTTATTGCCCATTTTCGCAATACACGTTTTCTGCCGGAAAGGTTATCTGAACATGGTTTGGGGGCAACTTTTGGAGCTTTCTGTATTTGCCCCAACTTGTCATGTGCATCTGGTGAGTTTGGTTCACTTACGTCATTGGGAAGCTGCCGTTATGGCCCGTTTTGCGCAATACGAATTTTTGCCGGAATGGGTATCTGAATGTGGTTTTGGGGCAACATTTGGAGCTTTCTATATTTGTCCTACCTTGTCATGTGTATTTGGTGAGTTTGGTTCACTTAACTCATTGGGAAGGTGCTGTTACGGCCCAATTTGCGCAATACGCTTTTTTTCCCAGAACGGGTATCTGAACGTGGTTTCGGAGTAACTTTTGGAGCTTTCTGTATTTGCCCCACCTAGTTCTGTGCATATGGTGATTTTGGTTCACTTCCCTTATTGGGAAGGTGCCGTTACGGCCCATTTTGCGCAATACGCGTTTTTGTCGGTATGGGTAACTGAACGTGGTTTGGGGGCAACTTATGGAGCTTTCTATATTTGCCCCACCTTGTCATGTGCATCTGGTGAGTTTGGTTCACTTACCTCATTGGGAAGGTGCGGTTATTGCCCATTCTCGCAATACACGTTTTCTGCCGGAAAGGGTATCTGAACGTGGTTTGGGGCAACTTATGGAGCTCTCTATATTTGCCCCACCTTGTCATGTGCATCTGGTGAGTTTGGTTCACTTACCTCATTGGGAAGCTGCTGTTACGGCCCATTTTGCCCAATACACGTTTTTCACCGGAACGGGTATCTGAACGTGGTTTTGGGGTAACTTTTTGAGCTTTCTATATATGTCCCACCTTGTCATGTATATCTAGTGAGTTTGGTTCACTTACCTCATTGGGAAGGTCCCGTTACAGCCCATTTTCGCAATAAGCGTTTTCCGCAAAAACGGGTATTAGAACGTGGTTTTGGGGCAACTTTTGGAGCTTTCTATATTTGTCCTACCTTGTCATGTGCATTTGGTGAGTTTGGTTCACTTACCTCATTGGGAAGGTGCCGTTACGGCCCAATTTGCACAATACGCGTTTTTGCCCAGAACGGGTATCTGAACGTGGGTTTGGGGTAACTTTTGGAGCTTTCTGCATTTGTCACACCTAGTTCTGTGCATATGGTGATTTTGGTTCACTTCCCTTATTGGGAAGGTGCCGTTACGGCCCATTTTGTGCAATACGCGTTTATGCCGGTATGGTTAACTGAACGTTGTTTTGGGGCAACTTTTGGAGCTTTCTATATTTGTCCCAACTTGTCATGTCCATCTGGAGAGTTTGGTTCACTTACCTCATTGGGAAGGTGCGGTTATTGCCCATTCTCGCAATACACGTTTTCTGCCGGAAAGGGTATCTGAACGTGGTTTGGGGCAACTTATGGAGCTCTCTATATTTGCCCCACCTTGTCATGTGCATCTGGTGAGTTTGGTTCACTTACCTCATTGGGAAGCTGCCGTTACGGCCCATTTTGCGCAATACACGTTTTTCACCGGAACGGGTATCTGAACGTGGTTTTGGGGTAACTTTTTGAGCTTTCTATATATGTCCCACCTTGTCATGTACATCTAGTGAGTTTGGTTCACTTACCTCATTGGGAAGGTCCCGTTACAGCCCATTTTCGCAATAAGCGTTTTCCGCAAAAACGGGTATTAGAACGTGGTTTTGGAGCAACTTTTGGAGCTTTCTATATTTGTCCTACCTTGTCATGTGCATTTGGTGAGTTTGGTTCACTTACCTCATTGGGAAGGTGCCGTTACGGCCCAATTTGCACAATACGCGTTTTTGCCCAGAACGGGTATCTGAACGTGGGTTTGGGGTAACTTTTGGAGCTTTCTATATTTGTCACACCTAGTTCTGTGCATATGGTGATTTTGGTTCACTTCCCTTATTGGGAAGGTGCCGTTACGGCCCATTTTGTGCAATACGCGTTTATGCCGGTATGGTTAACTGAACGTTGTTTTGGGGCAACTTTTGGAGCTTTCTATATTTGTCCCAACTTGTCATGTCCATCTGGAGAGTTTGGTTCACTTACCTCATTGGGAAGGTGCGGTTATTGCCCATTCTTGCAATACACGTTTTCTGCCGGAAAGGGTATCTGAACGTGGTTTGGGGCAACTTATGGAGCTCTCTATATTTGCCCCACCTTGTCATGTGCATCTGGTGAGTTTGGTTCACTTACCTCATTGGGAAGCTGCCGTTACGGCCCATTTTGCGCAATACACGTTTTTCACCGGAACGGGTATCTGAACGTGGTTTTGGTGTAACTTTTTGAGCTTTTTATATATGTCCCACCTTGTCATGTACATCTAGTGAGTTTGGTTCACTTACCTCATTGGGAAGGTGCCGTTACAGCCCATTTTCGCAATAAGCGTTTTCCGCAAAAACGGGTATTAGAACATGGTTTGGGGGCAACTTTTGGAGCTTTCTGTATTTGCCCCAACTTGTCATGTGCATCTGGTGAGTTTGGTTCACTTACGTCATTGGGAAGCTGCCGTTATGGCCCGTTTTGCGCAATACAAATTTTTGCCGGAATGGGTATCTGAACGTCGTTTCGGGGCAACTTATGGAGCTTTCTATATTTGCCCCAGCTTGTCATTTGCATCTGGTGAGTTTGGTTCACTTACGTCATTGGGAAGTTGCCGTTACGGCCCAATATGCGCAATACGTGTTTTTGCCAGGAACGGGTATCTGAACGTGGTTTTGGGGAAACTTTTGGAGCTTTCTATATTTGTCCCACCTTGTCATGTGCATCTGGTGAGTTTGGTTTACTTTCCACATTGGGAAGCTGCTTTTACGGCCCAATTAGCGCAATATGCATTTTTGCACAGAACGGGTATCTGAACGTGGTTTTGGGGGAACTTTTGGAGCTGTCTATATTTATCCCAACTTGTCATGTGCATCTGGATAGTTTGGTTCACTTACCTCATTGGGAAGCTGCCGTTACGGCCCGTTTTGCGCAATACGAGTTTTTGCCGGAATGGGTGTATGAACGTCGTTTCTGGGCAACTTATGGAGCTTTATGTATTTGCCCCACCTTGTGATGTGCATCCGGTGAGTTTGGTTCACTTACATCATTGGGAAGCTGCCGTTACGGCCCATTTTGCGCAATACACGTTTTTCACCGGAACGGGTATCTGAACGTGGTTTTGGTGTAACTTTTTGAGCTTTCTATATATGTCCCACCTTGTCATGTACATCTAGTGAGTTTGGTTCACTTACCTCATTGGGAAGGTGCCGTTACAGCCCATTTTCGCAATAAGCGTTTTCCGCAAAAACGGGTATTAGAACGTGGTTTTGGGGCAACTTTTGGAGCTTTCTATATTTGTCCTACCTTGTCATGTGCATCTGGTGAGTTTGGTTCACTTACCTCATTGGGAAGGTGCAGTTATTGCCCATTTTCGCAATACACGTTTTCTGCCGGAAAGGTTATCTGAACATGGTTTGGGGGCAACTTTTGGAGCTTTCTGTATTTGCCCCAACTTGTCATGTGCATCTGGTGAGTTTGGTTCACTTACGTCATTGGGAAGCTGCCGTTATGGCCCGTTTTGCGCAATACGAATTTTTGCCGGAATGGGTATCTGAACGTCGTTTCGGGGCAACTTATGGAGCTTTCTATATTTGCCCCAGCTTGTCATTTGCATCTGGTGAGTTTGGTTCACTTACGTCATTGGGAAGTTGCCGTTACGGCCCAATATGCGCAATACGCGTTTTTGCCAGGAACGGGTATCTGAACGTGGTTTTGGGGAAACTTTTGGAGCTTTCTATATTTGTCCCACCTTGTCATGTGCATCTGGTGAGTTTGGTTCACTTTCCTCATTGGGAAGCTGCTTTTACGGCCCAATTTGCGCAATATGCATTTTTGCACAGAACGGGTATCTGAACGTGGTTTTGGGGGAACTTTTGGAGCTGTCTATATTTATCCCAACTTGTCATGTGCATCTGGATAGTTTGGTTCACTTACCTCATTGGGAAGCTGCCGTTACGGCCCGTTTTGCGCAATACGAGTTTTTGCCGGAATGGGTGTATGAACGTCGTTTCTGGGCAACTTATGGAGCTTTATGTATTTGCCCCACCTTGTGATGTGCATCTGGTGAGTTTGGTTCACTTACATCATTGGGAAGCTGCCGTTATGGCCCAATTTGCGCAATACGAGTTTTTGCCCAGAACGAGTATCTGAATGTGGTTTTGGGGCAACTTTTGGAGCTGTGTATATTTGTCCCAACTTATCATGTGCATCTGTTGAGTTTGGTTCCGGGTTAGGTTCCGGGTTAGGTTCCGGGTTAGGGTTAGGTTCCAGGTTCGGTTCCGGGTTATGGTTAGGGTTAGGGTTAGGGTAAGGGTTAGGGTTAGGGTTAGGGTTAGGGTTAGGGTTAGGGTTAGGGTTAGGGTTAGGGTTAGGGTTAGGGTTAGGGTTAGGGTTAGGGTTAGGGTTGTGCTCGCTTCGGCAGCATGTATAATAAAATTGGATCGATACTGAGAAGATTAGCATGGCCCCTGCGCATCTGGTGAGTTTGGTTCACTTTCCTCATTGGGAAGCTGCCGTTACGGCCCGTTTTGAGCAATACGAGTTTTTGCAGGAATGGGTCTCTAAACGTCGTTTCGGAGCAACTTATGGAGCTTTATATATTTGCCCCACCTTGTCATGTGCATCTGGTGAGTTTGGTTCACTTATCTCATTGGGAAGTTGCCGTTAAAGCCCAATTTGCGCAATACGCATTTTTGTCCAAAATGGGTATCTGAACGTGGTTTTGGGGTAACTTTTGGAGCTTTCTATATTTGCCCCACCTAGTTATGTGCATATAGTGAGTTTGGTTCACTTCCCTCATTGGGAAGTTGCCGTTACAGCCCATTTGCGCAATACGTGTTTTTGCCAGGAACGGGTATCTGAACGGGTATCTGAACATTTAGAGCATTCTATATTTGTCCCACCTTGTCATGTGCATCTGGTGAGTTTGGTTCACTTTCCTCATTGGGAAGCTGCTTGTACGGCCCAATTTGCGCAATATGCGTTTTTGCCCAGAACGGGTATCTGAACGTTGTTTTGGGGGAACTTTTATAGCTATCTATATTTGTCCCAACTTGTTATGTGCATCTGGATAGTTTGGTTCACTTACCTCATTGGGAAGCTGCCGTTAAGGCCCGTTTTACGCAATATGAGTTTTTGCCAGAATGGGTGTCTCATCGTCGTTTCTGGGCAACTTATGGAGCTTTCTATATTTGCCCCACCTTGTCATGTGCATCTGGTGAGTTTGGTTCACTTACCTCATTGGGAAGTTGCAGTTACTGCCCAATATGCGCAATACGCTTTTTTGCCCAGAACAGGTATCTGAATGTGCTTTTGGGGCAACTTTTGGAGCTTTCTATATTTGTCCTACCTTGTCATGTGCATCTGGTGAGTTTGGTTCACTTACCTCATTGGGAAGTTGCCATTACGGCCCATTTTCGTAATACTCGTTTTCTGCCGGAAAGGGTATCGGAACGCGATTTGGGGGCAACTTTTGGAGCTTTCTGTATTTGTCCCAACTAGTCATGTGCATCTGGTGAGTTTGGTTCACTTACCTCATTGGGAAGCTGCCGTTACGGCCCATTTTGCGCAATACACGTTTTTGACCGGAACGGGTATCTGAACGTTGTTTTGGGGGAACTTTTATAGCTATCTATATTTGTCCCAACTTGTTATGTGCATCTGGATAGTTTGGTTCACTTACCTCATTGGGAAGCTGCCGTTAAGGCCCGTTTTACGCAATATGAGTTTTTGCCAGAATGGGTGTCTCATCGTCGTTTCTGGGCAACTTATGGAGCTTTCTATATTTGCCCCACCTTGTCATGTGCATCTGGTGAGTTTGGTTCACTTACCTCATTGGGAAGTTGCAGTTACTGCCCAATATGCGCAATACGCTTTTTTGCCCAGAACAGGTATCTGAATGTGCTTTTGGGGCAACTGGAAGATCCAAGGGGAATATTCTATTGAAGAATGGTACAAAGAAGTATGGGACATAGCCATTAATGATAAACTGACATGTAATATTAAGTGGAGAAAAGGCATAACTAAAATAAATGAGTTCGAAGGAATCTGGAAACAGTTCCTAGTGTTTGTGTTTACTAAGGGAAGTGGGAAACCACCAGCAGAAGAAACGATTAGATTTTGGACTCAAGAATGATCCCGAGGTGGGGGGTGCACGTTTATGTTAAGAACGAAGATGTTGTAGTATGATAAGGTATATATAATAGTTTTTGACATTTGTACTCAACATTTACTCAATATGTATGTAGCAGATGTTTGATGTTTTTTTTCTTATTGTGTTTTTGTTTCAGTTATATTTGGTAATGTCTATCTATGTTTTAAGAAAAACAATAAAAAAAAAGGGTTAGGTTCCGGGTTAGGGTTACTGTTAGGTTCCGGGTTAGGGTTAGGTTCCGGGTTAGGTTTAGGTTCCAGGTTCGGGTTCGGGTTAGGTTCCGGGTTAGGGTTAGGGTTAGGTTCCGGGTTAGGGTTAGGTTCCAGGTTAGGGTTAGGTTCCGGGTTAGTGTTAGGGTTAGGTTCTGGGTTAGGATTACTGTTAGGTTCCGGGTTAGGGTTAGGTTCCGGGTTAGGCTTAGGTCACGGGTTAGGGTTAGGGTTAGGTTCAAGGTTAGGGTTAGGTTCCGGGTTAGGGTTAGGGTTAGGGTTAGGGTTAGGGTTAGGGTTAGGGTTAGGGTTAGGGTTAGGGTTAGGGTTAGGGTTCGGGTTCGGGTTCGGGTTAGGGATAGGGTTAGGTTTAGGGTCCAGGTTAGGGTTAAGTTCCAGGTTAGGATTAGGGTTAGGATTAGCTTCCGGGTTAGGTTCCAGGTTAGGTTCCGGGTTAGGTTCCGGGTTATGTTCCGGGTTAGCGTTAAGTTCCAGGTTAGGTTCCGGGTTAGGTTCCGGGTTAGGTTCCGGGTTATGGTTAGGTTCCGGGTTAGGGTTAGGTTCCGGGTTAGGGTTAGGTTCGGGGTTAGGGTTAGGGTCCGGGTTAGTTTCCGGGTTAGGTTCCAGGTTAGGTTCCGGGTTAGGTTCCAGGTTAGGTTCCGGGTTAGGGTTAGGTTCCGAGTTAGGGTTAGGTTCCAGGTTAGGGTTAGGTTCCGGGTTAGGGTTAGGGTTAGGGTTATCTTCCGGGTTACGTTTCAGGTTAGGTTCCGGGTTAGGTTCCGGTTTAGGTTCCGGGTTAGGGTTAGGTTCCGGGTTTGGGTTAGGGTTAGGGTTAGGTTCCGGGTTAGGTTCCGGGTTAAGTTGGGTTAGGGTTAGGTTCCGGGTTAGGTTTAGGGTTAGGGTTAGGGTTAGGGTTAGGGTTAGGGTTAGGGTTAGGGTTAGGGTTACGGTTAGGGTTGTGCTCGCTTCGGAAGCATATACACTAAAATTGGAACGATACAGAGAAGATTAGCATGGCCCCTGCGCATCTGGTGAGTTTTGTTCACTTCCCTTATTGGGAAGGTGCCGTTACGGCTCATTTTGCGCAATACGCGTTTTTGCCAGGAACGGGTATCTGAACGTTGTTTTGGGGGAACTTTTATAGCTATCTATATTTGTCCCAACTTGTTATGTGCATCTGGATAGTTTGGTTCACTTACCTCATTGGGAAGCTGCCGTTACGGCCCGTTTTACGCAATATGAGTTTTTGCCAGAATGGGTGTCTCATCGTCGTTTCTGGGCAACTTATGGAGCTTTCTATATTAGCCCCACCTTGTCATGTGCATCTGGTGAGTTTGGTTCACTTACCTCATTGGGAAGTTGCAGTTACTGCCCAATTTGCGCAATACGCGTTTTTGCCCAGAACAGGTATCTGAATATGCTTTTGGGGCAACTTTTGGAGCTTTCTATATTTGTCCTACCTTGTCATGTGCATCTGGTGAGTTTGGTTCACTTACCTCATTGGGAGTTGCCATTACGGCCCATTTTCGTAATACACGTTTTCTTCCGGAAAGTGTATCTGAACACTGTTGGGGGGCAACTTTTGGAGCTTTCTGTATTTGTCCCAACTAGTCATGTGCATTAGGTGAGTTTGGTTCACTTACCTCATTGGGAAGCTGCCGTTACGGCCCATTTTGCGCAATACACGTTTTTGACCGGAACGGGTATCTGAACGTGGTTTTGGGGTAACTTTTGGAGCTTTCTATATATGTCCCACCTTGTCTTGTACATCTAGTGTGTTTGTTTCACTTACCTCATTGGGAAGGTGTCGTTACGGCCCATTTTCGCAATACGCGTTTTCCTCAATAACGCGTATTAGAACGTGGTTTTGGGGCAACTTTTGGAGCTTTCTTTATTTGTCCCAACTTTTGATGTGCATCTGGATAGTTTGGTTCACTTACCTCATTGGGAAGCTGCCGTTACGGCCCAATTTGCTCAATACGCGTTTTTTCCCTGAACGGGTTTCTGAACGTGGTTTCGGGGTAACTTTTGGAGCTTTCTGTATTTGCCCCACCTAGTTCTGTGCATATGGTGATTTTGGTTCACTTCCGTTATTGGGAAGGTGCCGTTACGGCCCATTTTGCGCAATACGCGTCTTTGCCAGGAATGGGTAACTGAACGTGGTTTTGGGGCAACTTTTGGAGCTTACTATATTTGTCCTACCTTGTCATGTGCATCTGGTGAGTTTGGTACACTTACCTCATTGGGAAGCTGCTGTTACGGCCCATTTTGCGCAATACACGTTTTCTGCCGGAAAGGGTATCTGAATGGGGTTTTGGGGTAACTTTTGGAGCTTTCTATATATGTCCTACCTTGTATACTGCATCTAGTGAGTTTGGTTCACTTACCTCATTGGGAAGGTGCCGTTACGGCCCATTTTCGCGATACGCGTTTTCTGCAAAAACGGGTATTAGAACGTGGTTTTGGGGCAACTTTTGGAGCTTTCTATATTTGTCCCAACTTATCATGTGCATCTGGATAGTTTGGTTCACTTACCTCATTGGGAAGCTGCCGTTACGGCCCATTTTGCTCAATACGCGTTTTTGCCAGGAACGGGTAACTGAACGTTGTTTTGGGGCAACTATAGGAGCTGTGTATATTTGTCCCAACTTATCATGTGCATCTGGTGAGTTTGGTTCCGGGTTAAGATCCGGGTTAAGTTCCGGGTTAGGTTTAGGGTTAGGTTCCGGGTTAGGGTTAGTGTTTAGTTCCGGTTAGGGTCAGGTTCCGGGTTAGGGTTAGGTTCCGGGTTAGATTCCGGGTTAGGTTCCGGGTTAGGTTCCGGGTTAGGGTCCGGGTTATGTTCCGGGTTAGGGTTAGGTTCCGGGTTAGTGTTAGGGTTAGGTTCCGGGTTAGGGTTAGGGTTAGGTTCCGGGTTAGGATTAGGTTCCGGGTTAGGGTTAGGGTTAGTTTCCAGGTTAGGGTTAGGTTCCGGGTTAGGGTTAGGTTCCGGGTTCGCGTTAGGGTTAGGTTCCGGGTTAGGGTTAGGTTCCGGGTTAGGGTTAGGTTCAGGTTACGGGTTAGGGTTAGGTTCCGGGTTAGGGTTAGGGTTAGGTTCCGGGTTAGGGTTATTGTTATTTTCCGGGTTAGGGTTAGGTTCTGGGTTAGGGTTAGGTCACGGGTTAGGGTTAGGGTTAGGTTCCGGGTAAGGGTTAAGTTCCGGTTTAGGGTTAGGGTTAGGGTTAGGGTTAGGGTTAGTGTTAGGGTTAGGGTTAGGGTTAGGTTCCAGGTTAGGGTTAGGTTCCAGGTTAGGGTTAGGGTTAGGGTTAGCTTCCGGGTTAGGTTCCAGGTTAGGTTCCGGGTTAGGTTCCGGGTTACGTTCCGGGTTAGGGTTAAGTTCCAGGTTATGTTCCGGGTAAGGTTCCGGGTTGGGTTCCGGGTTAGGGTTAGGTTCCGGTTTAGTGTTAGGTTCCGGGTTAGGGTTAGGTTCCGGGTTAGGGTTAGGGTTAGGTTCCGGGTTAGGGTTAGCTTCAGGGTTAGGATCCGGGTTAATTTCTGGATTAGGTTCCGGGTTAGGTTCCTGGTTAGGGTTAGGTTCCGGGTTAGGGTTAGGTTACAGGTTAGGGTTAGGTTCCGGGTTAGGGTTAGGGTTAGGGTTAGCTTCCGGATTACGTTCCAGGTTAGGTTCCGGGTTAGGTTCCGGGTTAGGTTCCGGGGTTAGGGTTAGTTTCCGGGTTTGGGTTAGGTTCCGGGTTAGGTTCCGGGTTAGGTTCCGGGTTAAGTTGGGTTAGGGTTAGTTTCCAGGTTCGGTTCCGGGTTATGGTTAGGGTTAGGGTTAGGGTAAGGGTTAGGGTTTGGGTTAGGGTTAGGGTTAGGGTTAGGGTTAGGGTTAGGGTTAGGGTTAGGGTTAGGGTTGTGCTCGCTTCGGCAGCACATATACTAAAATTGGAACGATACAGAGAAGATTAGCATGGCCCATGCGCATCTGGTGAGTTTTGTTCACTTCCCTTATTGGGAGGGTGCCGTTACGGCTCATTTTGCGCAATACGCGTTTTTGCCAGGAACGGGTAACTGAACGTGGTTTTGGTTCAACTTTTGGAGCTTTCTATATTTGTCCTACCTTGTCATGTGCATCTGGTGAGTTTGGTTCACTTACCTCATTGGGAAGGTGCCGTTACGGCCCATTTTCACAATTATTATTATTATTATTATTATTATTTATTTATATAGCACCATCAATGTACATGGTGCTGTACAGCTATTTGTCCCAACTTATCATGTGCATCTGGTGAGTTTGGTTCCGGGTTACGTTCCGGGTTAGGTTCCGGGTTAGGTTCCGGGTTAGGGTAAGGTTCCGGGTTAGGTTCCGGGTTAGGCTCCGGGTTAGGGTTAGGTTCCGGGTTAGGGTTAGGTTCCGGGTTCGGGTTAGGGTTAGGTTCCAGGTTAGGTTCTGGGTTAGGTTCTGGGTTAGGGTTAGATTCCGGGTTAGGTTTAGGGTTAGGTTCCGGGTTAGGGTTAGGTTCCGGTTTAGGGTTAGGTTCGGGGTTAGGGTTAGGTTTAGGGGGTGGGTTAGGGTCCAGGTTAGGGTTAGGGTTAGGTTCCGGGTTAGGGTTAGGTTCCGGGTTAGGGTTAGGTTCCGGGTTAGGTTCTGGGTTAGATTCTGGGTTAGTTTCCGGGTTAGGTTCCGGGTTAGGTTCCGGGTTATGTTCCGGGTTAGGGTTAGGTTCCGGGTTAGGGTTAGGTTCCAGGTTAGGGTTAGTTTCCGGGTTAGGGTTAGGGTTAGGGTTAGGTAAAGGGTTAGGTTCTGGGTTAATTTCGGATTATTGTTAGGTTCCGGGTTTGGGTTAGGGTTAGGGTTAGAGTTATTGTTAGGGTTAGGGTTAGGGTTAGGGTTAGGGTTAGGGTTAGGGTTAGGGTTAGGGTTAGGGTTAGGATTGGGTTAGGGTTGTGCTCGCTTCGTAAGCACATATACTAAAATTGGAACGATACAGAGAAGATTAGCATGGCCCCTGCGCATTTGGATTGTTTGGTTCACTTACCTCATTGGGAAGCTGCAGTTACGGCCCGTTTTGCGCAATACGAATTTTTGCCGGAATGGGACTCTGAACGTCGTTTCGGGGCAACTTAAGGAGCTTTATATATTTGCCCACCTTGTCATGTGCATCTGGTGAGTTTGGTTCACTTTCCTCATTGGGAAGCTGCTTTTACGGCCCAATTTGAGCAATATTCGTTTTGGCTAAGAACGGGTATCTAAACGTTTCTTTGGGGGAACTTTTGGAGCTGTCTATATTTGTCCCAACTTGTCTTGTGCATCTGGATAGTTTGGTTCCCTTACCTCATTGGGAAGCTGCCGTTACGGCCCGTTTTGCGTAATATGAGTTTTTGCCAGAATGGGTGTCTCAATGTCGTTTCTGGGCAACTTATGGAGCTTTCTGTATTTGCCCCACCTTATCATGTGCATCTGGTGAATTTGGTTCACTTACCTCATTGGGAAGTTGCCGCTACGGCCCAATTTGCGCAATACGCATTTTTGCCCAGAACAGGTATCTGAATGTGCTTTTGGGCTACTTTTGGAGCTTTTTATATTTGTCCTACCTTGTCATGTGCATCTGGGAAGTTTGGTTCACTTACCTCATTGGGAAGGTGCCATTACGGCCCATTTTGCGCAATAAAGTTTTTGACCGGAACGGGTATTTGAACGTAGTTTTGGGGTAACTTTTGGAGCTTTCTATATATGTCCCACCTTGTCTTGTACATCTTGTGAGTTTGGTTCACTTACCTCATTGGGAAGGTGCCGTTACGGTCCATTTTCGCAATACGCATTTTCCGCAAAAACGGGTATTAGAACGTGGTTTTGGGGCAACTCTTGGAGCTTTCTATATTTGTTCTACCTTGTCATGTGCATCTGGTGAGTTTGGTTCACTTCCCTCATTGGGAAGTTGCTGATACGGCCCAATTTGAGCAATACGCGTTTTTTCCCAGAACGGGTGTCTGAATGTGGTTTTGGGGCAACTTTTGTACCTTTCTATATTTGTCCTACCTTGTCATGTGCATTTGGTGAGTTTGGTTCACTTACCTCATTGGGAAGTTGCCGTTACGGCCCAATTTACGCAATACGCGTTTTTGCCCTGAACGGGTATCTGAACCTGGTTTGGGGGTAACTTTTGGAGCTTTCTATATTTGCCAGACCTAGTTCTGAGCATATGGTGATTTTGGTTCACTTCCCTTATTGGGAAGGTGCCGTTAAGGCCCATTTTGCTCAATACGCGTTTTTGCCGGTGTGGGTAACTGAACGTTGTTTTGGGGCAACTTTTGGAGCTTTCTATATTTGTCCTACCTTGTCATGTGCATCTGGTGAGGTTGGTTCACTTACCTCATTGGGAAGTTGCCGTTACGGCCCATTTTCGCAATACGCGTTTTCCTCAAGAATGGGTATTATAATGTGTTTTTAGGCAACTTTTGGAGCTTTCTATATTTGTCCTACCTTGTCATGTGCATCTGGTGAGTTTGGTTCACTTACCACATTGGGAAGGTGCTGTTATGGCTCATTTTCGCAATACATGTTTTCTGCCGGAAAGGGTATCTGAACGTGGTTTGGGGGCAACTTTTGGAGCTTTCTGTATTTGTCCCCTCCGCAAGAACGGGTGTTAGAACGTGCGCAATACGCATTTTTGCCGAGAACGGGTTTCTGAACGTGGTTTGGGGGCAACTTTTGGAGCTTTCTATATTTGTCCCTTCCGCAAGAACGGGTGTTAGAACGTTTTTTTTGGTGCAACTTTTGAAGCTGTCTATATTTGCCCAACCTAGTTATGTGCATCTGCTGAGTTTGGTTCCGGGTTAGGTTCCGGGTTAGTGTTAGGTTCCGGGTTCGGTTCCGGGTTAGTGTTAGGTTACGGTTTAGGGTTAGGTTGCGGGTTAGGGTTAGGTTCCGGGTTAGGGTTGGGTTAGGTTCAGGGTTAGGGTTAGGGTTAGGGTTAGGTTACAGGTTAGGGTAATGTTCCGGGTTAGGGTTGGGTTAGGTTCCGGGTTAGGGTTAGGGTTAGGGTTAGGTTACGGGTTAGGGTAAGGTTCCGGGTTAGGGTTAGGTTCCGGGTTAGGGTTAGGATTAGGTTCCGGGTTAGGGTTTGGGTTAGGGTCCGGGTTAGGGTCCGGGTTACGGTCCGGGTTAGGGTCCGGGTTAGGTTCTGGGTTAAGGTTAGGTTCCGGGTTTGGGTTAGGTTTAGGTTCCGGGTTAGGGTTTGGTTCCGGGTTAGGGTTAAGTTCCATGTTATTGTTAGGGTTAGTTACCGAGTTAGGGTTCCTTTTAGGTTCCGGGTTAGGGTAAGGTTCCGGGTTAGGTTTAGGTTCCGGGTTAGGGTTAGGGTTAGTTTCCGGGTTAGGGTTAGGTTCCGGGTTAGGGTTAGATTACGTGTTAGGGTTACGGTTAGGTTCCAGGTTAGGGTTAGTTTCCGGGTTAGGGTTTGGTTCCGGGTTTGGTTCCGGTTTAGGTTCCGGTTTAGTTTCCGGGTTAGGGCCCGGGTTAGGGTCCCGGTTAGGGTTATGTTCCGGGTTAGGGTTAGGTTCCGGGTTAGGGTTAGGTTCTGGGTTATGGTTAGGTTAGGGTAGGGTTAGGTTCCGGGTTTGGGTTAGGTTCCGGGTTAGTTTCTGGGTTAGGTTCCGGGTTAGGGTTACTGTTAGTTTCCGGGTTAGGGTTCGGTTCCGGGTTAGGGTTAGGTTCCAGGTTAGGGTTAGGTTCCGGGTTAGGGTTAGGGTTAGTGTTAGGTTCAGGTTAGGTTCCGGGTTAGGTTCCGGGTTAGGTTCAGGGTTAGGGTTAGGGTTAGGGTTAGGGTTAGGATTAGGGTTAAGGTTAGGGTTAGGGTTAGGGTTAGGGTTAGGGTTAGGGTTAGGGTTAGGTTCCGGGTTAGGTTCCGGGTTAGGTTCCGGGTTAGGTTCTGGGTTAGGGTTAGGTCCCGGGTTAGGGTTAGGTTCCGGGTTAGGGTTAGGGTTAGGTTCCGGGTTAGGGTTAGGTTCCGTTTTAGGGTTAGGTTCGGGGTTAGGGTTAGGTTTAGGGGGTGGGTTAGGGTCCAGGTTAGGGTTAGGGTAAGGGTTAGGTTCCAGGTTAGGGTTAGGTTCCGGGTTAGGGTTAGGTTCCGGGTTAGGGTTAGGTTCCCGTTAGGGTTAGGGTTAGGGTTAGGGTTAGGGTTAGGGTTAGGGTTAGGGTTAGGGTTAGGGTTAGGGTTAGGGTTAGGGTTAGGGTTAGGGTTAGGGTTAGGTTCCGGGTTAGGTTTTGGTTCCAGGTTAGGTTCCAGGTAGGTTCCGGGTTAGGGTTAGGTTCCGGGTTAGATTCTGGGTTAGGTTATGGGTTAGGTTCCAGGTTAGGTTCCCGGTTAGGTTCCGGGTTAGGTTCCGGGTTAGGGTTAGGTTCTGGGTAATGGCTAGGTTCCGGGTTAGGGTTAGGTTCCAGGTTAGGGTTAGGTTCCGGGTTAGGGTTAGGGTTAGGGTTAGGGTTAGGGTTATGGTTAGGTTCCGGGTTAGGGTTAGGCTCCGTTTTAGGGTTAGGTTCGGGGTTAGGGTTAGGTTTAGGGGGTGGGTTAGGGTCCAGGATAGGGTTAGTGTTAGGGTTACGTTCCAGGTTAGGGTTAGGTTCCGGGTTAGGTTTAGGTTCCGGGTTAGGGTTAGGTTCCCGTTATGGTTAGGGTTAGGTTCCGAGTTAGGGTTAGGTTCCGGGTTAGGGTTAGGTTCCGGGTTAGGGTTAGGTTCTGGGTTAGGTTCCGGGTTAGATTTTGGTTCCGGGTTAGGTTCCAGGTAGGTTCCGGGTTAGGGTTAGGCTCCGGGTTAGATTCTGGGTTAGGTTATGGGTTAGGTTCCAGGTTATGTTCCCGGTTACGTTCCGGGTTAGGTTCCGGGTTAGGGTTAGGTTCTGGGTTATGGTTAGGTTCCGGGTTAGGGTTAGGTTCCAGGTTAGGGTTAGGTTCCGGGTTAGGGTTAGGGTTAGGGTTACGTTCCGGGTTAGGTTCTGGGTTAAGATCGGATTATGGTTAGGTTCCGGGTTAGGGTTAGGGTTAGGGTTAGGGTTAGGGTTAGGGTTAGGATTAGGGTTAGGTTTAGGGTTAGGGTTAGGGTTAGGGTTAGGGTTCGGGGTAGGGGTAGGGTTAGGGTGAGGGTTAGGGTTAGGGTTAGGGTTAGGGTTAGGGTTAGGGTTAGGGTTGGGGTTGGGGTTAGGGTTAGGGTTAGGGTTAGGGTTAGGGTTGTGCTAGCTTCGGCAGCACATATACTAAAATTGGAACGATACAGAGAAGATTAGAATGGCCCCTGCGCATCTGGATAGATTGGTTCATTTACCGCATTTGGAAGCTGCCGTTACGGCCCGTTTTGCGGAATACGAATTTTTGCCGGAATGGGACTCTGAACGTCGTTTCGGGGCAACTTATGGAGCTTTATATGTTTGCCCACCTTGTCATGTGCATCTGGTGAGTTTAGTTCACTTACGTCATTGGGAAGTTGCCGTTACTGCCCAATTTGCACAATACGAGTTTTTGCCCATAAAGGGCATCTGAACGTGGTTTTGGGGCAACTTTTGGAGCTTTCTATATTTGTTCTACCTTGTCATGTGCATCTGGTGAGTTTGGTTCACTTCCCTCATTGGGAAGTTGCTGATACGGCCCAATTTGAGCAATACGCGTTTTTGCCCAAAACGGGTATCTGAACGTGGTTTCGGGGTAACTTTTGGAGCTTTCTATATTTGCCCCACCCAGTTATGTGCATATGGTGTGTTTGGTTCACTTCTCTCATTGGGAAGGTGCCGTTACGGCCCATTTGCACAATACGCGTTTTTGCAAGGAACGGGTAACTGAATGTAGTTTTCGGGCCACTTTTGGAGCTGTCTATATTTGTACCAACTTGTCATGTGCATCTGGTGAGTTTGGTTCACTTACCTCTTTGGGAAGTTGCCGTTACGTACCGTGTTTCGCAATACTCGTTTTTGCCAGGAACGGGTATCTGAACTTGGTTTTTCGGCAACTTTTGGAGCTTTCTATATTTGTCCCACCTTGTCATGTGCCTCTGGTGAGTTTGGTTCACTTACCTCATTGGGAAGTTGCCGTTACGGCCCATTTTCGCAATACGCGTTTTCCTCAAGAACGGGTATTATAATGTGTTTTTAGGCAACTTTTGGAGCTTTCTATATTTGTCCTACCTTGTCATGTGCATCTGGTGAGTTTGGTTCACTTACCACATTGGGAAGGTGCTGTTATGGCTCATTTTCGCAATACATGTTTTCTGCCGGAAAGGGTATCTGAACGTGGTTTGGGGGCAACTTTTGGAGCTTTCTGTATTTGTCCCCTCCGCAAGAACGGGTGTTAGAACGTGCGCAATACGCATTTTTGCCGAGAACGGGTTTCTGAACGTGGTTTGGGGGCAACTTTTGGAGCTTTCTATATTTGTCCCTTCCGCAAGAACGGGTGTTAGAACGTTTTTTTGGTGCAACTTTTGAAGCTGTCTATATTTGCCCAACCTAGTTATGTGCATCTGCTGAGTTTGGTTCCGGGTTAGGTTCCGGGTTAGTGTTAGGTTCCGGGTTCGGTTCCGGGTTAGTGTTAGGTTACGGTTTAGGGTTAGGTTGCGGGTTAGGGTTAGGTTCCGGGTTAGGGTTGGGTTAGGTTCAGGGTTAGGGTTAGGGTTAGGGTTAGGTTACAGGTTAGGGTAATGTTCCGGGTTAGGGTTGGGTTAGGTTCCGGGTTAGGGTTAGGGTTAGGGTTAGGTTACGGGTTAGGGTAAGGTTCCGGGTTAGGGTTAGGTTCCGGGTTAGGGTTAGGATTAGGTTCCGGGTTAGGGTTTGGGTTAGGGTCCGGGTTAGGGTCCGGGTTACGGTCCGGGTTAGGGTCCGGGTTAGGTTCTGGGTTAAGGTTAGGTTCCGGGTTTGGGTTAGGTTTAGGTTCCGGGTTAGGGTTTGGTTCCGGGTTAGGGTTAAGTTCCATGTTATTGTTAGGGTTAGTTACCGAGTTAGGGTTCCTTTTAGGTTCCGGGTTAGGGTAAGGTTCCGGGTTAGGTTTAGGTTCCGGGTTAGGGTTAGGGTTAGTTTCCGGGTTAGGGTTAGGTTCCGGGTTAGGGTTAGATTACGTGTTAGGGTTACGGTTAGGTTCCAGGTTAGGGTTAGTTTCCGGGTTAGGGTTTGGTTCCGGGTTTGGTTCCGGTTTAGGTTCCGGTTTAGTTTCCGGGTTAGGGCCCGGGTTAGGGTCCCGGTTAGGGTTATGTTCCGGGTTAGGGTTAGGTTCCGGGTTAGGGTTAGGTTCTGGGTTATGGTTAGGTTAGGGTAGGGTTAGGTTCCGGGTTTGGGTTAGGTTCCGGGTTAGTTTCTGGGTTAGGTTCCGGGTTAGGGTTACTGTTAGTTTCCGGGTTAGGGTTCGGTTCCAGGTTAGGGTTAGGTTCCAGGTTAGGGTTAGGTTCCGGGTTAGGGTTAGGGTTAGTGTTAGGTTCAGGTTAGGTTCCGGGTTAGGTTCCGGGTTAGGTTCAGGGTTAGGGTTAGGGTTAGGGTTAGGGTTAGGATTAGGGTTAAGGTTAGGGTTAGGGTTAGGGTTAGGGTTAGGGTTAGGGTTAGGGTTAGGTTCCGGGTTAGGTTCCGGGTTAGGTACCGGGTTAGGTTCTGGGTTAGGGTTAGGTCCCGGGTTAGGGTTAGGTTCCGGGTTAGGGTTAGGGTTAGGTTCCGGGTTAGGGTTAGGTTCCGTTTTAGGGTTAGGTTCGGGGTTAGGGTTAGGTTTAGGGGGTGGGTTAGGGTCCAGGTTAGGGTTAGGGTAAGGGTTAGGTTCCAGGTTAGGGTTAGGTTCCGGGTTAGGGTTAGGTTCCCGTTAGGGTTAGGGTTAGGGTTAGGGTTAGGGTTAGGGTTAGGGTTAGGGTTAGGGTTAGGGTTAGGGTTAGGGTTAGGGTTAGGGTTAGGTTCCGGGTTAGGTTTTGGTTCCAGGTTAGGTTCCAGGTAGGTTCCGGGTTAGGGTTAGGTTCCGGGTTAGATTCTGGGTTAGGTTATGGGTTAGGTTCCAGGTTAGGTTCCCGGTTAGGTTCCGGGTTAGGTTCCGGGTTAGGGTTAGGTTCTGGGTAATGGCTAGGTTCCGGGTTAGGGTTAGGTTCCAGGTTAGGGTTAGGTTCCGGGTTAGGGTTAGGGTTAGGGTTAGGGTTAGGGTTATGGTTAGGTTCCGGGTTAGGGTTAGGCTCCGTTTTAGGGTTAGGTTCGGGGTTAGGGTTAGGTTTAGGGGGTGGGTTAGGGTCCAGGATAGGGTTAGTGTTAGGGTTACGTTCCAGGTTAGGGTTAGGTTCCGGGTTAGGTTTAGGTTCCGGGTTAGGGTTAGGTTCCCGTTATGGTTAGGGTTAGGTTCCGAGTTAGGGTTAGGTTCCGGGTTAGGGTTAGGTTCCGGGTTAGGGTTAGGTTCTGGGTTAGGTTCCGGGTTAGATTTTGGTTCCGGGTTAGGTTCCAGGTAGGTTCCGGGTTAGGGTTAGGCTCCGGGTTAGATTCTGGGTTAGGTTATGGGTTAGGTTCCAGGTTATGTTCCCGGTTACGTTCCGGGTTAGGTTCCGGGTTAGGGTTAGGTTCTGGGTTATGGTTAGGTTCCGGGTTAGGGTTAGGTTCCAGGTTAGGGTTTAGGTTCCGGGTTAGGGTTAGGGTTAGGGTTACGTTCCGGGTTAGGTTCTGGGTTAAGATCGGATTATGGTTAGGTTCCGGGTTAGGGTTAGGGTTAGGGTTAGGGTTAGGGTTAGGATTAGGGTTAGGTTTAGGGTTAGGGTTAGGGTTAGGGTTAGGGTTCGGGGTAGGGGTAGGGTTAGGGTGAGGGTTAGGGTTAGGGTTAGGGTTAGGGTTAGGGTTAGGGTTAGGGTTAGGGTTAGGGTTAGGGTTAGGGTTAGGGTTGTGCTAGCTTCGGCAGCACATATACTAAAATTGGAACGATACAGAGAAGATTAGAATGGCCCCTGCGCATCTGGATAGATTGGTTCATTTACCGCATTTGGAAGCTGCCGTTACGGCCCGTTTTGCGGAATACGAATTTTTGCCGGAATGGGACTCTGAACGTCGTTTCGGGGCAACTTATGGAGCTTTATATGTTTGCCCACCTTGTCATGTGCATCTGGTGAGTTTAGTTCACTTACGTCATTGGGAAGTTGCCGTTACTGCCCAATTTGCACAATACGAGTTTTTGCCCATAAAGGGCATCTGAACGTGGTTTTGGGGCAACTTTTGGAGCTTTCTATATTTGTTCTACCTTGTCATGTGCATCTGGTGAGTTTGGTTCACTTCCCTCATTGGGAAGTTGCTGATACGGCCCAATTTGAGCAATACGCGTTTTTGCCCAAAACGGGTATCTGAACGTGGTTTCGGGGTAACTTTTGGAGCTTTCTATATTTGCCCCACCCAGTTATGTGCATATGGTGTGTTTGGTTCACTTCTCTCATTGGGAAGGTGCCGTTACGGCCCATTTGCACAATACGCGTTTTTGCAAGGAACGGGTAACTGAATGTAGTTTTCGGGCCACTTTTGGAGCTGTCTATATTTGTACCAACTTGTCATGTGCATCTGGTGAGTTTGGTTCACTTACCTCTTTGGGAAGTTGCCGTTACGTACCGTGTTTCGCAATACTCGTTTTTGCCAGGAACGGGTATATGAACTTGGTTTTTCGGCAACTTTTGGAGCTTTCTATATTTGTCCCACCTTGTCATGTGCCTCTGGTGAGTTTGGTTCACTTTCCTCATTGGGAAGCTGCTTTTACGGCCCAATTTGAGCAATATGCGTTTTTGCCAAGAACGGGTATCTAAACGTTGTTTTGGGGGAACTTTTGGAGCTGTCTATATTTGTCCCAACTTGTCATGTGCATCTGGATAGTTTGGTTCACTTACCTCATTGGGAAGGTGCCGTTACGGTCCACTTTCGCAATACGCATTTTCCGCAAAAACGGGTATTAGAACGTGTTTTTGGGGCAACTTTTGGAGCTATCTATATTTGTCCCAACTTGTCATTTGCATCTGGATAGTTTGTTTCACTTACCACATTGGGAAGCTGATGTTAATGCCCAATTTGCGCAATACGCGTTTTTTCCCAGAACGGGTATCTGAATGTGGTTTTGGGGCAACTTTTGGAGCTTTCTATATTTGTCCTCCCTTGTCATGTGCATTTGGTGATTTTGGTTCACTTCCCTTATTGGGAAGGTGCCGTTAAGGCCCATTTTGCGTAATACGCGTTTTTGCCGGTATGGGTAACTGAACGTGGTTTTGGGGCAACTTTTGGAGCTTTCTATATTTGTCCTACCTTGTCATGTGCATCTGGTGAGTTTGATTCACTTACCACATTGGGAAGGTGCCGTTATGGCTCATTTTCGCAATACTGTATTTGTCCCCTCCGCAAGAACGGGTATTAGAACGTGCGCAATACGCATTTTTGCCCAGAACTGGTTTCTGAACGTGGTTTGGGGGCAACTTTTGGAGCTTTCTATATTTGTCCCTTCCGCAAGAACTGGTGTTAGAACGTTGTTTTGGTGCAACTTTTGGAGCTGTCTATATTTGCCCAACCTAGTTATGTGCATCTGGTGAGTTTGGTTCCGGGTTAGGTTCCGGGTTAGGGTTAGGTTCCGGGTTCGATTCCGGGTTAGGATTAGGTTCCGGGTTAGCATTAGTTTGCGGGTTACGGTTAGGTTCCGGGTTATGGTTAGGGTTAGGTTCCGTGTTAGGGTTAGGGTTAGGGTTAGGTTCCGGGTTAGGGTAAGGTTCCGGGTTAGGGTTAGGTTCCGGGTTAGGGTTCGGGTTAGGTTCCGGGTTAGGGTTAGGGTTAGGTTCCGGCTTAGGGTTAGGTTCCGGGTTAGGGTTAGGTTCCGGGTTAGGGTTAGGTTCCGGGTTAGGTTCCGGGTTAGGGTCTGGGTTAGGGTCCCGGTTAGGGTCCGGGTTAGGGTCCGGGTTAAGGTTAGGTTCCGGGTTAGGGTTAGGGTTAGGTTCCGGGTTAGGATTAGGTTCCGCGTTAGGGTTAGGTTCCGGGTTATTGTTAGGGTTAGGTTCCGGGTTAGGGTTACTGTTAGGTTCCGGGTTAGGGTAAGGTTCTGGGTTAGGGTTAGGTTCCGTTTTAGGGTTAGGGTTAGATTCCGGGTTAGGGTTAGGTTCCGGGTTAGGGTTAGGGTTAGGTTCTAGCGTAGAAGCAGTAGCGGATTGGCCTGCTCCGCCTTACCCAGAGGCGGATTAGGAGCGGACCGCAGACCCCCTAGAAGCAAGGCAAAGAGAAGCGCCCATTTTTCGGAGCTCCTAGTTCAGGCGGAGCGCTCCAGTCGCCATCTTGAAAACATTTCACCATAGGATTGCATTGCGGCAAATAATCGCGCATAACTACGTTGTTTTTGAAGCTATCGTTCTGAAAATTCTTGTGCACAGAGAGTCGTGGATGGGGGTCATTTTGAGACCACTCTCACCTCTCTGCGTTGTCTGGGTCGCGTGCTATATTTTTGTGAAAATCGGGTCAACCGCACGGCTCAAACGGCGTTTTCGGCTTTTCGCCCATAGGATTGCATTGAGGGAAAGAATCGGGGATAACTGGGGGGGGGTTTAAGCTATCATTCTGAAAATTCTTGTGCACAGAGAGTCATGGATGGGGGTCATTTTGAGACCACTCTCAACTTTCTGCATCGTACGGGTCGCGGGCTATATTTTTGTGAAAATCGGGTCAACCGCGCGGCTCAAACGGCGTTTTCGGCTTTTCGCCCATAGGATTGCATTGAGGGAAAGAATCGGGGATAACTGGGGGGGGTTTAAGCTATCGTTCTGAAAATTCTTGTGCACAGAGAGTCGTGGATGGGGGTCATTTTGAGACCACTCTCAACTTTCTGCATCGTACGGGTCGCGGGCTAGAAGTTTTTAAAAAATCGGCGGGAAAAATACCTTTTTCAAAGGGCTGAGGGGCAGAGTCAGCTCCCGGTCATGATGATCCCAAAGTTGGAGGAGGGCATAGGCAAAACAGGTAACTTGGGATTCTGGGAAACTTCTCTTTCTTCATCTGAACGGGCTTTTCCCCGTGTTTTTTAACACAGTAGCCCCACCAAATGCACAAACACAACCTGAAATCATATACTAAGCCAAGAATAAGAGATAGAAACACAGCACTGCTCCCCACCCTAACCTTGGTGAACAACTGAATAGATGTGGTGCAAGGGGATGAGCTCCCCTAGGGCATCTCATCGTGGACGTGCCCCCACTCTCTCCTGCACTGGAAGGCCATTAGAGCCTTCCAAAGAGAGTAAAACGGTGGAGCAATGCCTATCATGAGTCGAAGTGAGCGTTTTACTTCTTCTCAGAGCTGTTGGTGGCTGTCAGTGTCTTGAACTGGCAGCTACCTCCCCCTCCCCAGGGCAAGTCCCCCTATTGCTGGTAAAAGACAGATATAGCCTTTTTAAAAAAATTCTTCTTGCTGTTTATTCAGCAACACTGCTGCTTTTAATTCCACCCCTCCTTTGTTTATTGATTGATTTATTCCATTTTATATGCATTACTGGCTTATCCTTGGCTCACTTCCTTATGCCCCCAGAAATGCCAGCTGCATGCCTGCCTGCCTTCCCTCCCTCCTCCCCTGCCCACTTCGCAGGGATGTTGTGTGTGGGGTGCCCGATTTTCAAAAATTCGCCAAAAATCAGGGGATGATGGGATTGCTTTGAAACTTGGCATGCGTGTGTATATCCCCATGAGGTGTCATGGTGCCAAACATGAGGTTTCTAACTTGAACAGAAAAAAAGTTGTATAATTTTTTAGCTTTCAATGCAAGCCTATGGGGGGGGGGAAACGGAGATCCGGATCCAGATCCGGAGCTCCGGGCGGAGCGGAGCGGAAGTGGGCTGAGCGGGGGCGGGGCGGAGAGGTCCGATCCGGAAAATGGCGGATCTGCAAATGAAGCGGAGCGGGGGGTCCGTGCACACCCCTATAGGGTTCCAGGTTAGGGTTAGTTTCCGGGTTAGGGTTAGGTTCCGGGTTAGTTTCCGGTTTAGGGTCCGGGTTAGGGTCCGGGTTAGGGTTAGGTTCCGGGTTAGGGTTAGGTTCCGGGTTAGGGTTAGGTTCCGGGTTAGGGTTAGGTTCCGGGTTAGGGTCCGGGTTAGGTTCCAGGTTAGGTTCTGGGTTAGGGTGCGGGTTAGGGTTAGGTTCCGGGAAAGGGTTAGGGTAAGGGTTAGGTTCCAGGTTACGTTCCGGGTTAGTGTTAGGGTTAGGTTCCGGGTTAGGGTTAGGTTCCGGGTTAGGGTTAGGTTCCGGGTTATTGTTAGGGTTATGTTCTGGGTTAGGGTTACTGTTAGGTTCCGGGTTAGGGTTAGGTTCCGGGTTAGGGATAGTGTTAGTTTCTGGGTTAGGGTTAGGTTCCGCGTTAGGGTTAGGTTCCGGGTTAGGGTTAGATTCCGGGTTAGGGTTAGGGTTGGGTTCCGGGTTAGGGTTAGGTTCCGGGTTAGGGTTAGGTTCCGGGTTAGGGTTAGGGTTAGGGTTAGGTTCCGGGTTATGGTTAGGTTAGGGTTAGGGTTAGGATCCGGGTTAGGGTTAGGTTCCGGGTTAGGTTCCGGGTTAGGTTCCGGGTTAGGTTCCGGGTTAGGGTGCGGGTTAGGGTTAGGTTCCGGGATAGGGTTAGGGTAAAGGTTAGGTTCCGGGTTAGGTTCCGGGTTAGTGTTAGGGTTAGGTTCCGGGTTAGGGTTAGGTTCCGGGTTAGGGTTAGGGTTATGTTCTGGGTTAGGGTTACTGTTAGGTTCCGGGTTAGGGTTAGGTTCCGGGTTAGGGTTAGTGTTAGTTTCTGAGTTAGGGTTAGGTTCCGGGTTAGGGTTAGGTTCTGGGTTAGGGTTAGATTCCGGGATAGGGTTAGGGTTGGGTTCCGGGTTAGGGTTAGGTTCTGGCTTAGAGTTAGGGTTTGGTTCTGGGTTAGGGTTACTGTTAGGTTCCGGGTTAGGGTTAGGTTCCGGGTTAGGGTTAGGTCACGGGTTAGGGTTAGGGTTAGGTTCCGGGTTAGGGTTATGTTCCGGGTTAGGGTTAGGTTCCGGGTTAGGGTTTGGGTTAGGTTCCGGGTTAGGCTTAGGTTCCGGGTTAGGGTTAGGTTCCGGGTTAGGGTTAAGTTCCGGGTTAGGGTTAGGTTCCGGGTTAGGGTTAGGTTCAGGGTTAGGGTTAGGTTCCGGGTTAGGTTTCAGGTTATGTTCCGGGTTAGGTTCTGGGTTCGGTTCCGGGTTAGGTTCCGGGTTAGGTTCCAGGTTAAGGTTAGGTTCTGGGTTAGGGTTAGGGTTCGGGTTTGCTTCCGGGTTAGGTTCCAGGTTAGGTTCCGGGTTAGGTTGCGGGTTAGGTTCCGGGTTAGGGTTAGGTTCCATGTTAGGGTTAGGGTTAGGGTTAGGGTTAGGGTTAGCGTTAGGGTTAGGTTCCGGGTAAGGGTTAGGTTCCGGGTTAGGGTTAGGGTTAGGTTCCGGGTTAAGGTTAGGTTCCGGGTTAGGGTTAGGTTCTGGTTAAGGGTTAGGTTCTGGGTTAGGGTTAGGTTCCGGGTTAGGGTTAGGTTCCAGGTTAGGTTCCGGGTTAGGTTCTGGGTTAGGTTCCGGGTTATGTTCCGGGTTTGGTTCCAGGATAGGGTTAGGTTCCGGGTTAGGGTTAGGTTCCAGGTTAGGGTTAGGTTCCGGGTGAGGGTTAGGGTTAGGGTTAGCTTCCGGGTTAGGTTCCAGGTTAGGTTCTGGGTTAGGTTCCGGGTTATGTTCCGGGTTAGGGTTAGGTTCCGGGTTAGGGTTAGGGTTAGGGTTAGGTGCCCCAACTTGTCATGTGTATTTGGTGAGTTTGGTTCACTTTCCTCATTGGGAAGTTGCCGCAAGGGCCAATTTGCGCAATACGCGTTTTTGCCCAGAACGGGTATCTGAACATGGTTTTGGGGCAACTTTTGGAGCTTTCTCTTTTTGTCCTACCTTGTCATGTGCATCTGGTGAGGTTGGTTCACTTACCTCATTGGGAAGTTGCCGTTACGGCCCATTTTCGCAATACACGTTTTCCTCAAGAACGGGTATTATAATGTGTTTTTAGGCAACTTTTGGAGCTTTCTATATTTGTCCTACCTTGTCATGTGCATCTGGTGAGTTTGGTTCACTTACCACATTGGGAAGGTGCTGTTATGGCTCATTTTCGCAATACATGTTTTCTGCCGGAAAGGGTATCTGAACGTGGTTTGGGGGCAACTTTTGGAGCTTTCTGTATTTGTCCCCTCCGCAAGAACGGGTGTTAGAACGTGCGCAATACGCATTTTTGCCGAGAACGGGTTTCTGAACGTGGTTTGGGGGCAACTTTTGGAGCTTTCTATATTTGTCCCTTCCTCAAGAACGGGTGTTAGAACGTTTTTTTGGTGCAACTTTTGAAGCTGTCTATATTTGCCCAACCTAGTTATGTGCATCTGCTGAGTTTGGTTCCGGGTTAGGTTCCGGGTTAGGGTTAGGTTCCGGGTTCGGTTCCGGGTTAGGGTTAGGTTACGGTTTAGGGTTAGGTTGCGGGTTAGGGTTAGGTTCCGGGTTAGGGTTGGGTTAGGTTAAGGGTTAGGGTTAGGGTTAGGGTTAGGTTACAGGTTAGGGTAATGTTCCGGGTTAGGGTTGGGTTAGGTTCCGGGTTAGGGTTAGGGTTAGGGTTAGGTTCCGGGTTAGGGTTAGGTTCCGGGTTAGGGTTAGGTTCCGGGTTAGGGTTAGGATTAGGTTCCGGGTTAGGGTTTGGGTTAGGGTCCGGGTTAGGGTCCGGGTTACGGTCCGGGTTAGGGTCCGGGTTAGGTTCTGGGTTAAGGTTAGGTTCCGGGTTTGGGTTAGGTTTAGGTTCCGGGTTAGGGTTTGGTTCCGGGTTAGGGTTAAGTTCCATGTTATTGTTAGGGTTAGGTACCGAGTTAGGGTTCCTTTTAGGTTCCGGGTTAGGGTAAGGTTCCGGGTTAGGTTTAGGTTCCGGGTTAGGGTTAGGGTTAGTTTCCGGGTTAGGGTTAGGTTCTGGGTTAGGGTTAGATTACGGGTTAGGGTTACGGTTAGGTTCCAGGTTAGGGTTAGTTTCCGGGTTAGGGTTTGGTTCCGGGTTTGGTTCCGGTTTAGGTTCCGTTTTAGTTTCCGGGTTAGGGTCCGGGTTAGGGTCCCGGTTAGGGTTATGTTCCGGGTTAGGGTTAGGTTCCGGGTTAGGGTTAGGTTCTGGGTTATGGTTAGGTTAGGGTAGGGTTAGGTTCCGGGTTTGGGTTAGGTTCCGGGTTAGTTTCTGGGTTAGGTTCCGGGTTAGGGTTACTGTTAGGTTCCGGGTTAGGGTTCGGTTCCGGGTTAGGGTTAGGTTCCAGGTTAGGGTTAGGTTCCGGGTTAGGGTTAGGGTTAGTGTTAGGTTCAGGTTAGGTTCCGGGTTAGGTTCCGGGTTAGGTTCAGGGTTAGGGTTAGGGTTAGGGTTAGGGTTAGGATTAGGGTTAAGGTTAGGGTTAGGGTTAAGGTTAGGGTTAGGGTTAGGGTTAGGTTCCGGGTTAGGTTCCGGGTTAGGTTCCGGGTTAGGTTCTTGGTTAGGGTTAGGTCCCGGGTTAGGGTTAGGTTCCGGGTTAGGGTTAGGGTTAGGTTCCGGGTTAGGGTTAGGTTCCGTTTTAGGGTTAGGTTCGGGGTTAGGGTTAGGTTTAGGGGGTGGGTTAGGGTCCAGATTAGGGTTAGGGTAAGGGTTAGGTTCCAGGTTAGGGTTAGGTTCCGGGTTAGGGTTAGGTTCCGGGTTAGGGTTAGGTTCCCGTTAGGGTTAGGGTTAGGGTTAGGGTTAGGGTTAGGGTTAGGGTTAGGGTTAGGGTTAGGGTTAGGGTTAGGGTTAGGGTTAGGGTTAGGGTTAGGTTCCGGGTTAGGTTTTGGTTCCGGGTTAGGTTCCAGGTAGGTTCCGGGTTAGGGTTAGGTTCCGGGTTAGATTCTGGGTTAGGTTATGGGTTAGGTTCCAGGTTAGGTTCCCGGTTAGGTTCCGGGTTAGGTTCCGGGTTAGGGTTAGGTTCTGGGTAATGGCTAGGTTCCGGGTTAGGGTTAGGTTCCAGGTTAGGGTTAGGTTCCGGGTTAGGGATAGGGTTAGGGTTAGGGTTAGGGTTATGGTTAGGTTCCGGGTTAGGGTTAGGTTCCGTTTTAGGGTTAGGTTCGGGGTTAGGGTTAGGTTTAGGGGGTGGGTTAGGGTCCAGGATAGGGTTAGTGTTAGGTTTAGGTTCCAGGTTAGTGTTAGGTTCCGGGTTAGGTTTAGGTTCCTGGTTAGGGTTAGGTTCCCATTATGGTTAGGGTTAGGTTCCGAGTTAGGGTTATGTTCCGGGTTATGGTTAGGTTCTGGGTTAGGGTTAGGTTCCGGGTTAGGTTCCGGGCTAGATTTTGGTTCCGGGTTAGGTTCCAGGTAGGTTCCGGGTTAGGGTTAGGTTCCGGGTTAGATTCTGGGTTAGGTTATGGGTTAGGTTCCAGGTTATGTTCCCGGTTACGTTCCGGGTTAGGTTCCGGGTTAGGGTTAGGTTCTGGGTTATGGTTAGGTTCCGGGTTAGGGTTAGGTTCCAGGTTAGGGTTAGGTTACGGGTTAGGGTTAGGGTTAGGGTTAGGTTCCGGGTTAGGTTCTGGGTTAAGATCGGATTATGGTTAGGTTCCGGGTTAGGGTTAGGGTTAGGGTTAGAGTTAGGGTTAGGATTAGGGTTAGGTTTAGGGTTAGGGTTAGGGTTAGGGTTAGGGTTCGGGGTAGGGGTAGGGTTAGGGTGAGGGTTAGGGTTAGGGTTAGGGTTAGGGTTAGGGTTAGGGTTAGGGTTAGGGTTAGGGTTAGGGTTAGGGTTGTGCTCGCTTCGGCAGCACATATACTAAAATTGGAACGATACAGAGAAGATTAGAATGGCCCCTGCGCATCTGGATAGATTGGTTCATTTACCGCATTTGGAAGCTGCCGTTACGGCCCGTTCTGCGGAATACGAATTTTTGCCGGAATGGGACTCTGAACGTCGTTTCGGGGCAACTTATGGAGCTTTATATATTTGCCCACCTTGTCATGTGCATCTGGTGAGTTTAGTTCACTTACGTCATTGGGAAGTTGCCGTTACTGCCCAATTTGCACAATACGAGTTTTTGCCCATAAAGGGCATCTGAACGTGGTTTTGGGGCAACTTTTGGAGCTTTCTATATTTGTTCTACCTTGTCATGTGCATCTGGTGAGTTTGGTTCACTTCCCTCATTGGGAAGTTGCTGATACGGCCCAATTTGAGCAATACGCGTTTTTGCCCAAAACGGGTATCTGAACGTGGTTTCGGGGTAACTTTTGGAGCTTTCTATATTTGCCCCACCCAGTTATGTGCATATGGTGTGTTTGGTTCACTTCTCTCGTTGGGAAGGTGCCGTTACGGCCCATTTGCACAATACGCGTTTTTGCAAGGAACGGGTAACTGAATGTAGTTTTCGGGCCACTTTTGGAGCTGTCTATATTTGTACCAACTTGTCATGTGCATTTGGTGAGTTTGGTTCACTTACCTCTTTGGGAAGTTGCCGTTACGTACCGTTTTTCGCAATACTCGTTTTTGCCAGGAACGGGTATCTGAACTTGGTTTTTCGGCAACTTTTGGAGCTTTCTATATTTGTCCCACCTTGTCATGTGCCTCTGGTGAGTTTGGTTCACTTTCCTCATTGGGAAGCTGCTTTTACGGCCCAATTTGAGCAATATGCGTTTTTGCCAAGAACGGGTATCTAAACGTTGTTTTGGGGGAACTTTTGGAGCTGTCTATATTTGTCCCAACTTGTCATGTGCATCTGGATAGTTTGGTTCACTTACCTCATTGGGAAGGTGCCGTTACGGTCCACTTTCGCAATACGCATTTTCTGCAAAAACGGGTATTAGAACGTGGTTTTGGGGCAACTTTTGGAGCTATCTATATTTGTCCCAACTTGTCATTTGCATCTGGATAGTTTGTTTCACTTACCACATTGGGAAGCTAATGTTAATGCCCAATTTGCGCAATACGCGTTTTTTCCCAGAACGGGTATCTGAATGTGGTTTTGGGGCAACTTTTGGAGCTTTCTATATTTGTCCTCCCTTGTCATGTGCATTTGGTGATTTTGGTTCACTTCCCTTATTGGGAAGGTGCCGTTAAGGCCCATTTTGCGTAATACGCGTTTTTGCCGGTATGGGTAACTGAACGTGGTTTTGGGGCAACTTTTGGAGCTTTCTATATTTGTCCTACCTTGTCATGTGCATCTGGTGAGTTTGATTCACTTACCACATTGGGAAGGTGCCGTTATGGCTCATTTTCGCAATACTGTATTTGTCCCCTCCGCAAGAACGGGTATTAGAACGTGCGCAATACGCATTTTTGCCCAGAACTGGTTTCTGAACGTGGTTTGGGGGCAACTTTTGGAGCTTTCTATATTTGTCCCTTCCGCAAGAACTGGTGTTAGAACGTTGTTTTGGTGCAACTTTTGGAGCTGTCTATATTTGCCCAACCTAGTTATGTGCATCTGGTGAGTTTGGTTCCGGGTTAGGTTCCGGGTTAGGGTTAGGTTCCGGGTTCGATTCCGGGTTAGGATTAGGTTCCGGGTTAGCATTAGGTTGCGGGTTACGGTTAGGTTCCGGGTTATGGTTAGGGTTAGGTTCCGTGTTAGGGTTAGGGTTAGGGTTAGGTTCCGGGTTAGGGTAAGGTTCCGGGTTAGGGTTAAGTTCCGGGTTAGGGTTCGGGTTAGGTTCCGACTTAGGGTTAGGGTTAGGTTCCGGCTTAGGGTTAGGTTCCGGGTTAGTGTTAGGTTCCGGGTTAGGGTTAGGTTCCGGGTTAGGTTCCGGGTTAGGGTCTGGGTTAGGGTCCCGGTTAGGGTCCGGGTTAGGGTCCGGGTTAAGGTTAGGTTCCGGGTTAGGGTTAGGGTTAGGTTCCGGGTTAGGGTTAGGTTCCGCGTTAGGGTTAGGTTCCGGGTTATTGTTAGGGTTAGGTTCCGGGTTAGGGTTACTGTTAGGTTCCGGGTTAGGGTAAGGTTCCGGGTTAGGGTTAGGTTCCTTTTTAGGGTTAGGGTTAGTTTCCGGGTTAGGGTTAGGTTCTGGGTTAGGGTTAGGGTTAGGTTCTAGCGTAGAAGCAGTAGCGGATTGGCCTGCTCCGCCTTACCCAGAGGCGGATTAGGAGCGGACCGCAGACCCCCTAGAAGCAAGGCAAAGAGAAGCGCCCATTTTTCGGAGCTCCTAGTTCAGTCGGAGCGCTCCGGTCGCCATCTTGAAAACATTTCGCCATAGGATTGCATTGCGGCAAATAATCGCGCATAACTACGTTGTTTTTGAAGCTATCGTTCTGAAAATTCTTGTGCTCAGAGAGTCGTGGATGGGGGTCATTTTGAGACCACTCTCACCTCTCTGCGTTGTCTGGGTCGCGTGCTATATTTTTGTGAAAATCGGGTCAACCGCACGGCTCAAACGGCGTTTTCGGCTTTTCGCCCATAGGATTGCATTGAGGGAAAGAATCGGGGATAACTGGGGGGGGTTTAAGCTATCATTCTGAAAATTCTTGTGCACAGAGAGTCATGGATGGGGGTCATTTTGAGACCACTCTCAACTTTCTGCATCGTACGGGTCGCGGGCTATATTTTTGTGAAAATCGGGTCAACCGCGCGGCTCTAACGGCGTTTTCGGCTTTTCGCCCATAGGATTGCATTGAGGGAAAGAATCGGGGATAACTGGGGGGGGGGTTTAAGCTATCGTTCTGAAAATTCTTGTGCACAGAGAGTCGTGGATGGGGGTCATTTTGAGACCACTCTCAACTTTCTGCATCGTACGGGTCGCGGGCTAGAAGTTTTTAAAAAATCGGCGGGAAAAATACCTTTTTCAAAGGGCTGAGGGGCAGAGTCAGCTCCCGGTCATGATGATCCCAAAGTTGGAGGAGGGCATAGGCAAAACAGGTAACTTGGGATTCTGGAAAACTTCTCTTTCTTCATCTGAACGGGCTTTTCCCCGTGTTTTTTAACACAGTAGCCCCACCAAATGCACAAACACAACCTGAAATCATATACTAAGCCAAGAATAAGAGATAGAAACACAGCACTGCTCCCCACCCTAACCTTGGTGAACAACTGAATAGATGTGGTGCAAGGGGATGAGCTCCCCTAGGGCATCTCATCGTGGACGTGCCCCCACTCTCTCCTGCACTGGAAGGCCATTAGAGCCTTCCAAAGAGAGTAAAACGGTGGAGCAATGCCTATCATGAGTTGAAGTGAATGCTCACTTTTCAGTGGTGGAGCAATGCCTGTTCTGAGTCGAAGTGAGCGTTTTACTTCTTCTCAGAGCTGTTGGTGGCTGTCAGTGTCTTGAACTGGCAGCTACTTCCCCCTCCCCAGGGCAAGTCCCCCTATTGCTGGTAAAAGACAGATATAGCGTTTTTTTAAAAATTCTTCTTGCTGTTTATTCAGCAACACTGCTGCTTTTAATTCCACCCCTCCTTTGTTTATTGATTGATTTATTCCATTTTATATGCATTACTGGCTTATCCTTGGCTCACTTCCTTATGCCCCCAGAAATGCCAGCTGCATGCCTGCCTGCCTTCCCTCCCTCCTCCCCTGCCCACTTCGCAGGGATGTTGTGTGTGGGGTGCCCGATTTTCAAAAATTCGCCAAAAATCAGGGGATGATGGGATTGCTTTGAAACTTGGCATGCGTGTGTATATCCCCATGAGGTGTCATGGTGCCAAACATGAGGTTTCTAACTTGAACAGAAAAAAAGTTGTATAATTTTTTAGCTTTCAATGCAAGCCTATGGGGGGGGGAAACGGAGATCCGGATCCAGATCCGGAGCTCCGGGCGGAGCGGAGCGGAAGTGGGCGGAGCGGGGGAGGGGCGGAGCGGTCCGATCCGGAAAATGGCGGATCTGCAAATGAAGCGGAGCGGGGGGTCCGTGCACACCCCTATAGGGTTCCAGGTTAGGGTTAGTTTCCGGTTTAGGGTCCGGGTTAGGTTCCGGGTTAGGGTTAGGTTCCGGGTTAGGGTTAGGTTCCGGGTTAGGGTTAGGTTCCGGTTTAGGGTTAGGGTCCGGGTTAGGGTCCGGGTTAGGTTCCGGGTTAGGTTCTGGGTTAGGGTGCGGGTTAGGGTTAGGTTCCGGGAAAGGGTTAGGGTAAGGGTTAGGTTCCAGGTTACGTTCCGGGTTAGTGTTAGGGTTAGGTTCCGGGTTAGAGTTAGGTTCCGGGTTAGGGTTAGGTTCCGGGTTATTGTTAGGGTTATGTTCTGGGTTAGGGGTACTGTTAGGTTCCGGGTTAGGGTTAGGTTCCGGGTTAGGGATAGTGTTAGTTTCTGGGTTAGGGTTAGGTTCCGGGTTAGGGTTAGGTTCCGGGTTAGGGTTAGATTCCGGGTTAGGGTTAGGGTTGGGTTCCGGGTTAGGGTTAGGTTCCGGGTTAGGGTTAGGTTCCGGGTTAGGGTTAGGGTTAGGGTTAGGTTCCGGGTTATGGTTAGGTTAGGGTTAGGGTTAGGATCCGGGTTAGGGTTAGGTTCCGGGTTAGGTTCCGGGTTAGGTTCCGGGTTAGGTTCCGGGTTAGGTTCCGGGTTAGGGTGCGGGTTAGGGTTAGGTTCCGGGATAGGGTTAGGGTAAAGGTTAGGTTCCGGGTTAGGTTCCGGGTTAGTGTTAGGGTTAGGTTCCGGGTTAGGGTTAGGTTCCGGGTTAGGGTTAGGTTCCGGGTTATTGTTAGGGTTATGTTCTGGGTTAGGGTTACTGTTAGGTTCCGGGTTAGGGTTAGGTTCCGGGTTAGGGTTAGTGTTAGTTTCTGAGTTAGGGTTAGGTTCCGGGTTAGGGTTAGGTTCTGGGTTAGGGTTAGATTCCGGGATAGGGTTAGGGTTGGGTTCCGGGTTAGGGTTAGGTTCCGGGTTAGAGTTAGGGTTTGGTTCTGGGTTAGGGTTACTGTTAGGTTCCGGGTTAGGGTTAGGTTCCGGGTTAGGGTTAGGTCACGGGTTAGGGTTAGGGTTAGGTTCCGGGTTAGGGTTAGGTTCCGGGTTAGGGTTAGGTTCCGGGTTAGGGTTTGGGTTAGGTTCCGGGTTAGGCTTAGGTTCCGGGTTAGGGTTAGGTTCCGGGTTAGGGTTACGTTCCGGGTTAGGGTTAGGTTCCGGGTTAGGGTTAGTTTCAGGGTTAGGGTTAGGTTCCGGGTTAGGTTTCAGGTTAGGTTCCGTGTTAGGTTCTGGGTTCGGTTCCAGGTTAGGTTCCCGGTTAGGTTCCAGGTTAAGGTTAGGTTCTGGGTTAGGGTTAGGGTTCGGGTTTGCTTCCGGGTTAGGTTCCAGGTTAGGTTCCGGGTTAGGTTCCGGGTTAGTTTCCGGGTTAGGGTTAGGTTCCATTTTAGGGTTAGGGTTAGGGTTAGGGTTAGGGTTAGCGTTAGGGTTAGGTTCCGGGTAAGGGTTAGGTTCCGGGTTAGGGTTAGGGTTAGGTTCCGGGTTAAGGTTAGGTTCCGGGTTAGGGTTAGGTTCTGGTTAAGGGTTAGGTTCTGGGTTAGGGTTAGGTTCCGGGTTAGGGTTAGGTTCCAGGTTAGGTTCCGGGTTAGGTTCTGGGTTAGGTTCCGGGTTATGTTCCGGGTTTGGTTCCAGGATAGGGTTAGGTTCCGGGTTAGGGTTAGGTTCCAGGTTAGGGTTAGGTTCCGGGTTAGGGTTAGGGTTAGGGTTAGCTTCCGGGTTAGGTTCCAGGTTAGGTTCTGGGTTAGGTTCCGGGTTATGTTCCGGGTTAGGGTTAGGTTCCGGGTTAGGGTTAGGGTTAGGGTTAGGTGCCCCAACTTGTCATGTGTATTTGGTGAGTTTGGTTCACTTTCCTCATTGGGAAGTTGCCGCAAGGGCCAATTTGCGCAATACGCGTTTTTGCCAAGAACGGGTATCTGAACGTGGTTTTGGGGCAACTTTTGGAGCTTTCTCTTTTTGTCCTACCTTGTCATGTGCATTTGGTGAGTTTGGTTCACTTACCTCATTGGGAAGGTGCCATTACGGCTCATTTTGCACAATACGCGTTTTTGCTAGGAACGGGTAACTGAACGTGGTTTGGGGGCAACTTTTGGATATTTCTATATTTGTCCTACCTTGTCATGTGCATCTGGTGAGTTTGGTTCACTTACCTCATTGGGAAGGTGCCGTTACGGACCATTTTCGCAATACACGTTTTCTGCCGGAAAGGGTATCTGAACGTTGTTTGGCGGTAACTTTTGGAGCTTTCTATATTTGTCCCAACTTGTCATGTGCATCTGGATAGTTTGGTTCACTTACCTCATTGGGAAGCTGCCGTTACGGCCCATTTTGCACAATACGCGTTTTTTCCAGGAACGGGTTACTGAACGTGGTTTTGGGGCAACTTTAGGAGCTGTGTATATTTGTCCCAACTTATCATGTGCATCTGGTGAGTTCGGTTCCGGGTTCGGTTCCGGGTTAGGGTTAGGTTCGGGGTCAGGGTTAGTTTCTGGGTTAGGGTTAGGTTCCGGGTTAGTGTTAGGTTCCGGGTTAGGGTTAGGGTTAGGTTCCGGGTTAGGGTTAGGGTTATGGTTATGTACCGGGTTAGGGTTAGGTTCCGGGTTAGGGTTCGGTTCCGGGTTAGGTTCCGGGTTAGCGTCCGGGTTAGGTTCCGGGTTAGGGTTAGGTTCCAGGTTAGGGTTAGGGTTAGGTTCCTGGTTAGGGTTAGGTTCCGGGTTAGGGTTACTGTTAGGTTCAGGGTTAGGGTTAGGTTCCAGGTTAGGGTTAGGTCACGGGTTAGGGTTAGGGTTGGGTTCCACGTTAGGGTTTGGTTCCGGGTTAGGGTTAGGTTCCGGGTTAGGGTTAGGGTTAAGTTCCGGGATAGGGTTAGGTTCCGGGTTAGGGTTAGGTTCCGGGTTAGGGTTAGGTTCCGGGTTAGGTTCCGCGTAGGTTCCGGGTTAGGGTTAGGTTCCGGGTTAGGTTCCGGGTTAGGTTCCGGGTTAGCATCCAGGTTAGCGTCCGGGTTAGGTTCCGGGTTAGGGTTAGGTTCCTGGTTAGGGTTAGGGTTAGGTTCCGGGTTAGGGTTAGGTTCCGGGTTAGGGTTACTGTTAAGTTCCGGGTTAGGGTTAGGTTCCGGGTTAGGGTTAGGTCACGGGTTAGGGTTAGGGTTGGGTTCCACGTTAGGGTTAGGTTCCGGGTTAGGGTTAGGTTCCGGATTAGGGTTAGGGTTAGGTTCCTGGGTTAGGGTTAGGTTCTGGGTTAGGGTTAGGTTCCGGGTTAGGGTTAGGGTTAGGGTTAACTTCCGGGTTAGGTTCCGGGTTAGGTTCTGGTTTAGGTTCCGGGTTAGGTTCCGGGTTAGGGTTAGGTTCTGGGTTAGGGTTAGGTTCCCGGTTAGGTTCCGGGTCCTACCTTGTCATGTGCATCTGGAGAGTTTGGTTCACTTACCTTATTGGGAAGTTGCCGTTACGTCCCAATTTGCGCAATACGTGTTTTTGCCCAGAACGGGTATCTGAACGTGGTTTCGGGGTAACTTTTGGAGCTTTCTATATTTGCCCCACCCAGTTATGTGCATATGGTGAGTTTGGTTCACTTCCCTTATTGGAAAGGTGCCGTTACGGCCCATTTTGTGCAATACGCGTTTTTGCCAGGAACGGGTAACTAAACGTAGTTTTCGGGCAACTTTTGGAGCTGTCTATATTTGTCCCAACTTGTCATGTGCATCTGGTGAGTTTGGTTCACTTACCTCATTGGGAAGTTGCCGTTACGTCCCGTTTTGCGCAATACGCGTTTTTGCCAGGAACTGGTATCTGAACTTTGTTTTGGGGCAACTTTAGGAGCTGTGTATATTTGTCCCAACTTGTTATGTGCATCTGGTGAGTTTGGTTCCGGGTTAGGTTCCGGGTTAGGGTAAGGTTCCGGGTTAGGTTCCGGGTTAGGGTTAGGGTTAGGGTTAGGGTTAGGGTTAGGGTTAGGGTTAGCTTCCGGGTTAGGGTTAGGGTTAGGGTTAGGTTCCGGGTTAGGGTACGGTTCCGGGTTAGGGTTAGGTTCCGGGTTAGGGTTAGGGTTAGGTTCCGGGTTATGTTCCGGTTTAGGTTGCGGGTTAGGGTTAGGTTCCGGGATAGGGTTAGGGTTAGGGTTAGGTTCCGGGTTAGTTTCCGGGTTAGGTTCCGGGTTAGGGTTAGGTTCCGGGTTAGGGTTAAGTTCCGGGTTAGGGTTAGGGTTAGGTTCCAGGTTAGTTTCCGGGTTAGGTTCTGGGTTAGGGTTAGGTTCTGGGTTAGGGTTAGGGTTAGGTTCCGGGTTAGGGTTAGGTTCCCGTTTAGGGTTAGGTTGGGGGTTAGGGTTAGGTTTAGGGGTTGGGTTAGGGTCCAGGTTAGGGTTAGGGTTGGGTTCCGGGTTAGGTTTAGGTTCCGGGTTAGGGTAAGGTTCCGGATTAGGGTTAGGGTTTGGTTCCGGGTTAGGGTTAGGGTAAGGGTTAGGGTTAGGTTCCGGGTTAGGGTTAGGTTCCGGGTTAGGGTTAGGGTTATGTTCCGGGTTAGGGCTGGGTTCCGAGTTAGGGTTAGGTTCCGGGTTAGAGTTAGGGTTAGGTTCCGCGTTAGGGTTAGGTTCCAGGTTAGGTTCCGGGTAGGTTCCGGGTTAGGGTTAGGTTCCGGGTTAGGTTCCGGGTTAGGTTCTGGGTTACGTTGCGGGTTAGGTTCCCGGTTAGGTTCCAGGTTAGGTTAGCGTTAGGGTTAGGGTTAGGGTTAGGTTCCGGGTTAGGTTCCGGGTTATGGTTAGGTTCCGGGTAAGGGTTAGGTTCCGGGTTAGTGTTAGGGTTAGGTTCCGGGTTATGTTCCGGTTTAGGTTGCGGGTTAGGGTTAGGTTCCGGGATATGGTTAGGGTTAGGGTTAGGTTCCGGGTTAGGTTCCGGGTTATGGTTAGGTTCCGGGTTAGGGTTAGGTTCCGGGTTAGGGTTAGAGTTAGGTTCCAGGTTAGTTTCCGGGTTAGGTTCTGGCTTAGGGTTAGGTTCTGGGTTAGGGTTAGGGTTAGGTTCCGGGTTAGGGTTAGGTTCCCGTTTAGGGTTAGGTTGGGGGTTAGGGTTAGGTTTTGGGATTGGGTTAGGGTCCAGGTTAGGGTTAGGGTTGGGTTCCGGGTTAGGGTTATGTTCCGGGTTAGAGTTAGGTTCCGGGTTAGGGTAAGGTTCCGGGTTAGGGTTAGGGTTAGGTTCCGGGTAACGGTTATGTTCCGGGTTAGGGTTACGTTCCGGATTAGGGTGAGGGTTCGGTTCCGGGTTAGGGTTAGGTTCCGGGTTAGGGTTAGGGTGAGGTTCCGGGTAAGGGTTAGGTTCCAGGTTAGGTTCCGGGTAGGTTCCGGGTTAGGGTTAGGTTCCAGGTTAGGTTCCTGGTTAGGTTCTGGGTTACATTCCGGATTAGGTTCCCTGTTAGGTTCCAGGTTAGGTTCCGGGTTAGGGTTATGTTCCGGGTTAGGTTTAAGTTCTGGGTTAGGGTTTGGTTCCAGTTTAGGGTTAGGGTCCGGGTTTGGGTTAGGGTTAGGGTTAGGTTCTGGGTTATGTTCCGGGTTAGGTTCCGGGTTAGGTTCCAGGTTAAGGTTAGGTTCTGGGTTAGGGTTAGGGTTCGTGTTTGCTACCGGGTTAGGTTCCAGGTTAGGTTCCGGGTTAGGTTCCGGGTTAGGTTCCGGGTTAGGGTTAGGTTCCATGTTAGGGTTAGGATTAGGGTTAGGGTTAGGGTTAGGGTTAGGTTCCGGGTAAGGGTTAGGTTCCGGGTTATGGTTAGGGTTAGGTTCCGGGTTAGGGTTAGGTTCCGGGTTAGGGTTAGGTTCTGGTTAAGGGTTAGGTTCTGGGTTAGGGTTAGGTTCCGGGTTAGGGTTAGGTTACAGGTTAGGTTCCGGGTTAGGTTCTGGGTTATGTTCCGGGTTTGGTTCCGGGATAGGGTTAGGTTCCGGGTTAGGGTTAGGTTCCAGGTTAGGGTTAGGTTCCGGGTTAGGGTTAGGGTTAGGGTTAGCTTCCGGGTTAGGTTCCAGGTTAGGTTCTGGGTTAGGTTCCGGGTTAGGTTCCGGGTTAGGGTTAGGTTCCGGGTTAGGGTTAGGGTTAGGTTCCGGGTTAAGTTTGGGTTAGGATAAGGTTCCGGGTTAGGGTTAGGGTTAGTGTTAGGGTTAGGGTTAGGGTTACGGTTAGGGTTAGGGTTAGGGTTAGGGTTAGGGTTAGGGTTAGGGTTAGGGTTAGGGTTAGGGTTAGGGTTAGGGTTAGGGTTAGGGTTAGGGTTAGGGTTAGGGTTACGGTTAGGGTTGTGCTCGCTTCGGCAGCACATATACTAAAATTGGAACGATACAGAGAAGATTAGCATGGACCCTGCGCATCTGGTGAGTTTTGTTCACTTCCCTTATTGGGAAGGTGCCATTACGGCTCATTTTGCAAAATACGCGTTTTTGCTAGGAACGGGTAACTGAACGTGGTTTGGGGGCAACTTTTGGATATTTCTATATTTGTCCTACCTTGTCATGTGCATCTGGTGAGTTTGGTTCACTTACCTCATTGGGAAGGTGCCGTTACGGCCCATTTTTGCAATACACGTTTTCTGCCGGAAAGGGTATCTGAATGTGTTTGGGGGCAACTTTTGGAGCTTTCTATATTTGTCCCAACTTGTCATGTGCATCTGGATAGTTTGGTTCACTTACCTCATTGGGAAGCTGCCGTTACGGCCCATTTTGCACAATACGCGTTTTTTCCAGGAACGGGTTACTGAACGTGGTTTTGGGGCAACTTTAGGAGCTGTGTATATTTGTCCCAACTTATGATGTGCATCTAGTGAGTTCGGTTCCGGGTTCGGTTCCGGGTTAGGGTTAGGTTCGGGGTCAGGGTTAGTTTCTGGGTTAGGGTTAAGTTCCGGGTTAGTGTTAGGTTCCGGGTTAGGGTTAGGGTTAGGTTCCGTGTTAGGGTTAGGGTTATGGTTAGGTACCGGGTTAGGGTTAGGTTCCGGGTGAGGGTTCGGTTCCGGGTTAGGTTCCGGGTTAGCGTCCGGGTTAGGTTCCGCGTTAGGGTTAGGTTCCAGGTTAGGGTTAGGGTTAGGTTCCGGGTTAGGGTTAGGTTCCGGGTTAGGGTTACTGTTAGGTTCCGGGTTAGGGTTAGGTTCCAGGTTAGGGTTAGGTCACAGGTTAGGGTTAGGGTTGGGTTCCACGTTAGGGTTTGGTTCCGGGTTAGGGTTAGGTTCCGGGTTAGGGTTAGGGTTAAGTTCCGGGATAGGGTTAGGTTCCGGGTTAGGGTTAGGTTCCTGGTTAGGGTTGGGTTCCGAGTTAGGGTTAGGTTCCGGGTTAGGGTTAGGGTTAGGGTTAGGGTTAGGGTTAGGGTTACGGTTAGGGTTAGGGTTAGGGTTAGGGTTAGGGTTAGGGTTAGGGTTAGGGTTAGGGTTAGGGTTAGGGTTAGGGTTAGGTTCTGGGTTAGGGTTAGGTTCCGGGTTAGGGTTAGGTTCCGGGTTAGGGTTAGGGTTAGGTTCCAGGTTAGTTTCCGGGTTAGGTTCTGCCTTAGGGTTAGGTTCTGGGTTAGGGTTAGGGTTAGGTTCCGGGTTAGGGTTAGGTTCCCGTTTAGGGTTAGGTTGGGGGTTATGGTTAGGTTTTGGGGTTGGGCTAGGGTCCAGGATAGGGTTAGGGTTGGGTTCCGGGTTAGGGTTAGGTTCCGGGTTAGGGTTAGGTTCCGGGTTAGGGTAAGGTTCCGGGTTAGGGTTAGGGTTAGGTTCCGGGTAAGGGTTAGGTTCCTGGTTAGGGTTACGTTCCAGATTAGGGTTAGGGTTCGGTTCCGCGTTAGGGTTAGGGTAAGGGTTAGGGTTAGGTTCCGGGTTAGGGTTAGGTTCCGGGTTAGGGCTAGGGTTATGTTCCGGGTTAGGGTTGGGTTCCGGGTTAGGGTTAGGTTCCGGGTTAGGGTTAGGGTTAGGTTCCGGGTTAGGGTTAGGTTCCAGGTTAGGTTCCGGGTAGGTTCCGGGTTAGAGTTAGGTTCCGGGTTAGGTTCCGGGTTAGGTTCTGGGTTACGTTCCGGGTTAGGTTCTCGGTTAGGTTCCAGTTTAGGTTCCGGGTTAGGGTTAGGTTCCAGGTTAGGGTTAAGTTCTGGGTTAGGGTTTGGTTCCAGGTTAGGGTTAGGTTCCGGGTTTGGGTTAGGGTTAGGGTTAGGTTCTGGGTTATGTTCCGGGTTAGGTTCCGGGTTAGGGTTAGGTTCCGGGTTAGGGTTAGGGTTAGGGTTAGGTTCCCGTTTAGGGTTAGGTTGGGGGTTAGGGTTAGTTTTAGGGGTTGGGTTAGGGTCCAGGTTAGGGTTAGGGTTGGGTTCCGGTTTAGGGTTAGGTTCCGGGTTAGGGTTAGGTTCCGGGTTAGGGTAAGGTTCCTGATTAGAATTAGGGTTCGGTTCGGGGTTAGGGTTAGGGTAAGGGTTAGGGTTAGGTTCCGGGTTAGGGTTAGGTTCCGGGTTAGGGTTAGGGTTATGTTCCGGGTTAGGGTTGGGTTCCGGGTTAGGGTTAGGTTCCTGGTTAGGGTTAGGGTTAGGTTCCAGGTAAGGGTTAGGTTCCAGGTTAGGTTCCGGGTAGGTTCCGGGTTAGGGTTAGGTTCCGGGTTAGGTTCCTGGTTAGGTTCTGGGTTACGTTCCGGGTTAGGTTCCCGGTTAGGTTCCAGGTTAGGTTCCGGGTTAGGGTTAGGTTCCGGGTTAGGGTTAAGTTCTGGGTTAGGGTTTGGTTCCAGGTTAGGGTTAGGGTCCGGGTTAGGGTTAGGGTTAGGGTTAGGTTCTGGGTTATGTTCCGGGTTAGGTTCCGGGTTAGGGTTAGGTTCCGGGTTAGGGTTAGGGTTAGGGTTAGGTTCCGGGTTAGGTTCTGGGTTAAGTTCGGATTATCATTAGGTTCCGGGTTAGGGTTAGGGTTAGGGTTAGGGTTAGGGTTAGAGTTAGGGTTAGGGTTAGGGTTAGGGTTAAGGTTAGCGTAAGGGTTAGGGTTAGGGTTAGGGTTAGGGTTAGGGTTAGTGTTAGGGTTAGGGTTTGGGTTAGGGTTAGGGTTAGGGTTAGGGTTAGGGTTAGGGTTAGGGTTAGGGTTAGGGTTAGGGTTAGGGTTAGGGTTAGGGTTAGGGTTAGGATTAGGGTTAGGTTTAGGGTTGTGATCGCTTCGGCAGCACATATACTAAAATTGGAACGATACAGAGAAGATTAGCATGGCCCCTGCGCATCTGGATAGTTTGGTTCACTTACCTCATTGGGAAGCTGCCGTTACGGCCCGTTTTGCGCAATACGAATTTTTGCCGGAATGGGTCACTGAACGTCGTTTCGGGGCAACTTATGGAGCTTTCTATATTTGCCCCACCTAGTACTGTGCATCTGGTGAGTTTGGTTCAGTTACCTCATTGAGAAGTTGCCGTTACGGTCCAATTTGCGCAATACGTGTTTTTGCCCATAATGGGTATCTGAACGTGGTTTCGGGGTAACTTTTGGAGCTTTCTATATTTGCCCCACCCAGTTATGTGCTTATGGTGAGTTTGGTTCACTTCCCTTATTGGAAAGGTGCCTTTACTGCCCGTTTGCGCAATACGCGTTTTTGCCAGGAACGGGTAACTAAACGTAGTTTTCGGGCAACTTTTGGAGCTGTCTATGTTTGTCCCAACTTGTCATGTGCATCTGGTGAGTTTGGTTCACTTACCTCATTGGGAAGTTGCCGTTACTGCCTGTTTTGCGCAATACACGTTTTTGCCAGGAACTGGTATCTGAACTTTGTTTTGGGGCAACTTTAGCGTTAGGGTTAGGATTATGTGTTTCTAGTGAGTTTGGTTCCGGGTTAGGTTCCGTGTTAGGGTTAGGTTCCGGGTTCGGTTCTGGGTTAGGATTAGGTTCCGGGTTAGGGTTCGGTTGCGGGTTAGGGTTAGGTTCCGGGTTAGGGTTAGGGTTAGGTTCCGGGTTAGGGTTAGGGTTAGGGTTAGGTTCCGGGTTAGGGTAAGGTTCCGGGTTAGGGTTAGGTTCCGGGTTAGGTTCCGGGTTAGGGTCCAGGTTAGGGTCCGGGTTATTGTTCGGGTTAGTTTCCGGGTTAAGGTTAGGTTCCGGGTTAGGGTTAGGGTTAGGTTCCGGGTTAGGGTTAGGTTCCGGGTTAGTGTTAGGTTCCGGGTTATTGTTAGGGTTAGGTTCCGGGTTATGGTTAGGGTTAGTTTCCGGGTTAGGGTTAGTTTCCGGGTTAGGGTTAGGTCCCGGGTTAGGGTTAGGGTTAGGTTCCAGGTTAGGGTTAGTTTCCAGGTTAGGGTTAGATTCCGGGTTAGGTTCCCGGTTAGGTTCCGGTTTAGGTTCCGGGTGAGGGTCCGGGTTAGGTTCCGGGTTAGGGTTAGGTTCCGGGTTAGGGTTAGGTTCCAGGTTAGGGTTAGGTTCCGGGTTAGGGTTAGGTTAGGGTTAGGGTTAGGTTCTGGGTTTGGGTTAGGTTCCGGGTTCGGTTCCGGGTTAGGTTCCGGGTTTGGTTCCGGTTTAGGTTCCGGGTTAGGTTCCGGGTTATGGTTAGGTTCCTGGTTAGGGTTAGGTTCCGGGTTAGGGTTAGGTTCCAGGTTAGGGTTAGGTTTCAGGTTAGGGTTAGGGTCCGGGTTAGGTTCCAGGTTATGTTCCGGGTTAGGTTCCGGCTTAGGTTGCGGATTAGGGTTAGGTTCCGGGTTAGGTTCTGGGTTAGGGTTAGGTTCTGGGTTAGGGTTAGGTTCCGGGTTAGGATTAGGGTTAGGTTCCAGGTTAGGTTCCAGGTTAGGTTCTGGGTTAGGGTTAGGTTCCGGGTTAGGGTTAGGGTTAGGTTCCGGGTTAGGGTTAGGTTCTGGTTTAGGGTTAGGTTCGGGGTTAGGGTTAAGTTTAGGTGTTGGGTTAGGGTCCAGGTTAGGGTTAGGGTTGGGTTCCGTGTTAGGGTTAGGTTCCGGGTTAGGTTTAGGTTCTGGGTAGGTTCTGTGTTAGGGTTAGGTTCCGGGTTAGGGTTAGGTTCCGGGTTAGGTTCCAGGTTAGGTTCCGGGTTAGGGTTAGGTTCCGGGTTTGGGTTAGGTTCCGGGTTAGGGTTAGGTTCCAGGTTAGGGTTAGGTTCCGGGTTAGGGTTAGGGTTAGGGTTAGGTTCCGGTTTATGGTTCCAGGTTAGGGTTAGGGTTAGGGTTAGGTTCCGGGTTAGGTTCCGGGTTAAGTTAGGATTATGGTTAGGTTCTGGGTTAGGGTTAGGGTTAGAGTTAGAGTTAGGGTTAGGGTTAGGGTTAAGGTTAGCGTAAAGGTTAGGGTTAGGGTTAGGGTTAGGGTTAGGGTTAGGGTTAGGGTTAGGGTTAGGGTTAGGGTTAGGGTTAGGGTTAGGGTTAGGGTTGTGCTCGCTTCGGCAGCACATATACTAAAATTGGAACGATACAGAGAAGATTAGCATGGCCCCTGCGCATCTGGATAGTTTGGTTCACTTACCTCATTGGGAAGCTGCCGTTACGGCCCGTTTTGCGCAATACGAATTTTTGCCGGAATGGGTCTCTGAACGTCGTTTTGCGGCAACTTATGGAGATTTATATATTTGCCCACCTTGTCATGTGCATCTGGTGAGTTTAGTTCACTTACCTCATTGGGAAGTTGCCGTTACGGCCCAATTTGCACAATACGAGTTTTTGCCCAGAACGGGTATCTGAACGTGGTTTGGGGGCAACTTTTGGAGCTTTCTATATTTGTCCTACCTTGTCATGTGCATCTGGTGAGTTTGGTTCACTTACCTCATTGGGAAGTTGCCGTTACGGCCCAATTTGCACAATACGAGTTTTTGCCCAGAACGTGTATCTGAACGTGGTTTTGGGGCAACTTTTGGAGCTTTCTATATTTGTCCTACCTTGTCATGTGCATCTGGTGAGTTTGGTTCACTTACCTCATTGGGAAGTTGCCGTTACGGCCCAATTTGCGCAATACGCGTTTTTGCCCAGAACTAGGGGTGTGATCCGCTCCGATTAGGAGCGCAGAAGCAGTAGCGGATTGGCCTGCTCCGCCTTACCCAGAGGCGGAGTAGGAACGGACCGCGGACTCCTAGAAGGAAGGCGAAGAGAAGCGGCCATTTTTCGGAGCTCCTAGTTCAGGCAGAGCGCTCCGGTCGCCATCTTGAAAACATTTCGCCATAGGATTGCATTGTGGCAAATAATCGCGGATAACTACATTCTTTTTGAAGCTATCATTCTGGAAATTCTTGTGCTCAGAGAGTCGTGGATGGGGGTCATTTTGAGCCCCCTCTCACCTCTCTGCGTTGTGCGGGTCGCGTGCTATATTTTTGGGAAAATCGGGTCAACCGCGCGGCTCAAACGGCGTTTTCGGCTTTTCGCCCATAGGATTGCATTGAGGGAAAGAATTGGGGATAACTGGGGGGTTTTTAAGCTATCATTCTGAAAATTCTTGTGCACAGAGAGTCGTGGATGGGGGTCATTTTGAGACTACTCTCAACTTTCTGCGTCCCCTGGTTCTTGTGCAATATTTTTTAAAAAATCGGGGTTTGTTTTTTTGTTTTTTTTGGAAGCGATGACAGGCACATTCAACTCCCAATCCTGATGAGAATTGATCTCCTCAGAAAGCATCATCCTCCAATCCCAGCGTTGGAGGGGGGACTAAGACAGACCCACCCTTAGAACTTTCTGTTTTGTGTCTCCTTTGGGTTGGCGTTCGTCGAGGGAACACTTAGTTAGTTAGTGCTCCTGCTTTGGACTTTGGAGATAGATTAGGATAGATTTAGTTTGGCGCATGTGTGTGTGTTTGTTTGCTTTTTTCTGACTTATAGCTTAGTTTGCTCTGTGTTTTTCCCTTACTTTGATTTAATATAAACTTTATTTTTAAATTTTGGAGTGTGTTTGGTGGGTTGGGTTGGTTGCCCCCCCCCCTGACTGTTCTGCTTTTGTGAAAGCTTTCTTTTGAAAGCATACACACACTTCTTGTCCCATTTCCCTACATTTATTAGTAATATTCTTAAACATATTTTATTATATTCTTTTACATAGTCTTAGTAGTATATTAGTATCTCATACATATTATTATTAGTATTCATATTTTATTCTTCTTATACATATTAGTAGTAGTGTTTGGTTGGTTCTTTTCCCCCCCTCCCCTCCTTTAAATCCTGATTGTGTTTCCTTCTATCTTCTATATACCAAAAAATACCAAAAAATACCAAAAAAAATTTATTCTCTTTTTCTTCTCTGTGTAACTTGGACTGAGTGGGCTGCTTTTGTGAAGTGCAACAGGCAGCCACAGATTGAGCATTTTGGGGAAAGCATACACACAATTCTTGTCCCATTTCCCTACATTTATTAGTAATATTCTTAAACATATTATTAGATATTCTTAGTAGTATATATATTAGTATATTCTCATACATACTATATTAGTAGTATAATATTTTATTCTTTTTATACAGCATACACACTTCTTGTCCCATTTCCCTACATTTAAACATATATTCTTCTTATACATATTCTTAGTAGTACCTTATACATATTATTAGTAGTATTAATATTTTATTAGTCATCATGAAAAGAGGGAGCAAGCGTGCTTAAAGCAGCAAGGCTCAGGCTGGCAGCAGTAAGCAGGCTGCCTCTCCTCCTGTGAAACTCAAACGGGCAACTCCTTGGCTGACTGCTCCAAAACAGAAGCAGGACAAGCAGCAGGCAGAGCCACTCTTTTCTGCAACTTGTGCCCGGCGTTCTCTTTTTGAGGGTGGGAATGGGAAAAGTGCCCCTTTACAAGAGGCAGGTGGCATTAGAGGAGGAGGAGTATCCCCAACACCTTCATTATCCTTTCAGCCCACGAGCCCGCTGATGGACCTAGACGAGGTCCTCAGCACAGTGGAGGGGGGGAGGAGGAGGAGGCGGTGGGCCTCCAGGATGTGGGGGCTGAAAAGGAGGAGCAGCAGCAGCAGGCCGAGGCTCTCTCCCCAGTCTCATCCCACACCCCTGTTTCTGTGGCAACACCAGAGAGCTCAGGCGGGCAATTGGTGGTGTCACCACGGAAACGAAAGACAAGCATCGTGTGGGACCACTTTGAGTTGGGAGCGGATCCCCGCTTTGCTGTCTGTTGCCACTGCAAACTCAGCCTAAGCAGGGGTTCATCGACAGGGCATTATGGAACCAGCAGCATGAAGATGCATCTTCATAAGCAGCACCAGTCGGTCTTGATGGGGAAAGAGGCGGGCAAGGCGACTGGTTCCAGGGGAAAGCCGAAGGCGGCTGCTGCTGCTGCTGCTGCTGGCACTTCCACTCTCAGCTCTCCATCTCCCATCCCCACAAGGGTTAGGCAGGCAACCCTGCCGGAAATGGGGTGGGGGAAGTATGGAACCACAAGATGGCGTTTTCCAATGCCCTCCCAGATCACCACGTCAATCGGTGAGATGGTGGCGTTGGACGACCAGCCATTCAGCCTCGTTGACAACGCAGGCTTCAAGAGGCTGATGGCGCTTGTGGTGCCATACTATAAGCTGCCATGTCGCACCACCCTGAGCAGGCGGGTGGTGCCTTCCCTGTACCGTTCCTGCAGGGAGTTAGTGCTGGGTCGTCTGTGCCAGGCAGAGGCATGGATGGTGCACTTCACCTCGGACATTTGGTCCAGCGAGGGCGGAGTGCATGCTTACCTGTCCCTGACGGCACACTGGTGGGCAGCCATGGGGCAGGAAGGATCCAGCACTACAGGGACTGGCAAGGAGGGCTACTGCTGGGCCCTCCTCCACACGCAAGTGATGGACCAGTCCCACACGGCAGCGGAGATTACGGAGGCCATGAACCGCATGGTGGATGGGTGGCTAGCTGGGCAGAAGGTCACCCGCGGTTACATGGTCACGGACGGGGGAGCCAACATGGTGAAGGCGGTGCGCGACGGCGGATTCGAGGGCGTCCGCTGCATCGCGCACGTCTTGAACCTGGTGGTGAGGGATGGCCTTGGGATGGGCAGCAGCAAGCCCAACCTCGGTCCCCTGTCCGGGATCCGTAACCTCCTGGAGAGCTGCAGAAAGGTGGCAGGCCATTTCCACCACAGCGTCAAGGGCAGTCGCTTGCTGCGGGAGAAGCAGGAGGAGTTGAATCTCCCGCAGCACAGGCTAGTGCAGGATGTGGTGACACGCTGGAACTCCACCTACCTGATGCTGGAGCGGATGGTGGAGCAACAGCGTGCCATCCACGACTTGTTCAGGGTCAGGGACATGGGCGTCCACCACATGGGCAAGCAGCAGTGGGACGCCATGTCCCAGCTGGTGGCGGTCCTCAAGCCGTTCCTGAACGCCACCGAGACCCTGAGCAAAAGCTCTGCCCTCCTCAGCCAGGTGATCCCTGTATGCAGGCATCTCCAGAAACAGATGGGCGACTTTCTGGAGTACAGGGATCCCGTCACCGGCAGGCGCTTCGAGCCCGAGGTCCGCGAAGCAGTGACTAGGCTGAGGGACGGCCTGACGCGGAGGCTGGAGCCCATCCAAACCGACAGGGTCCACATGTTGGCAGCCATGTGCGACCCTCGTGTGAAGGATGGGCTTTGTGGGCCAAATAGCAGGCAGCACTGGGTGGAAACGCTGGTGGGCGAAGTGCGGGCGGCATGGGCCAAGAGGGTGGGGCAGAGTGAGGCAGAGGAGCAGGCCACCCCTCCCCGCAGCAGCAGCAGCAGCACCAGCAGCAGCCTCACGTGCATCCCTCCCAGCAGCAGCACAGGCAAGGGGTATTGGGAAGAGGCTCTGCACGCCGTGGTTGAGCAGAGACCCTCCCCAGCCACCGGCCAGGATGACGCTGCAACCACCGTGCAGCGTTACCTGTCAGAGCCCATGGAGGACTGCTCCATGGACCCCCTGGCCTACTGGTCATCCCGCTTTCAGATTTGGCCGGACCTGGCGCGGGTGGCCATGGATCGACTCAGCTGCCGACCCACCAGTGTTCCAAGCGAGAGGGTGTTCTCTATGGCAGGCGGCATAGTGACCCCTCACCGCTCTCGCTTGGAGCTGGACTTGGTGGAGCAGCTGGTCTTTCTGAAGGGCAATCTCCCCCTGCTGGGATACCCCACCCTCAAGCCCTCGTGGGAGTGACAGGCAGGCTCCCCTCCCTTTAATTCCACCCCTCCTTTGGTTGGCAGGCACACTACAGTTCAGGCAGGGTGGTTTTTTCTTTTTATTATTATTTTTATTATATTTTTCTTCTTCTTCTTCTTCTTCTTCTTCTTCTTATTTAGTGGCTGTGTTACAGTTCACAACATCAACTCTGAATCATTACATTCGTCTCTGTAGGCACTAGGCAGAGTTTGTCACCGTGCGTGTGTGTGTGACTGACTGTGAGTGCAAAGCACCGCACTTGAGTTCATTTCATTTCTGTGGCGTCCGGTACAGCTTAGTCAACTCATCCGGATAGTTTTCCACCCAGTTCCAAAAGACTCCATGATTGACTGCACGTGTTTAGGTGAGGTGCAAGCAGGGGGCAAGGCAATGCCTGGCACCACCACCACTAGCCAGGCTGCCTCTCTCCAGCAGTCCACGGGTCGCCCTTTGGAGTGCCCTGGGAGTGGAAGACGTACTCCCTGATCCAGAAGTATGGTTTTGAGAAGCAAGCTGTCACTTGAACTCATGAGCCTCTGTGCAAAAGCTGTCATTGTGTGTGTGGTTGTGAGTGTTACTGCAGCTGCCTGTCTCGCTGCGAAAATGAAACAGGCAAGTCCTCGCCTTTGAGAAGCAACCTTTCACTTGAACTCATGGAAGTCATTGACTTCAGCACAGCCGCTACGTAGAGGCTGTGGTCCTCCAGGATCTGGGTGACTCGATCAGTGTGCTGATTTTGAGAAGCAACCTTTCACTGAAACTCATTCACTTCCCCAATTGAGGGTGAGGGAGGTTAAACTCCAGCAGTCCACGGGTCGCCCTTTGGAAAGCTCAGGGATCAAGTGGACTACTCGACCAGTCTGCTGATTTTGAGAGGCAACTTTTCACTTCAACTCATGGACTTCCCCAATTGAGGGAGGTACTCCAGCAGTCCACCGATCTCCCGTAGCACAGCCACTTAGTGCGTACGGACAGTTGAAGTTTCCTGAGAAGTGAGCTCTCACTTCAACTCATGACAGCCATTGACTTCACCACAGCCACTACTGTGGATGCTGTGGTCCTCCAGGATGTGGGTGAGGATTAGTCGCAGAAGCTGGTCCAGCTTCTCTCCCTGGTCTCGTCCCACCCCTCTTCCGCTGTAACGCCCTCTTTGAGAAGCAAGCTGTCACTTCAACTCATGAAAGCCATAGACTTCTGAAGCAACCTTTCACTTCAACTCATTGACTTCCCCTTTGAGAAAAAGCTAAGCTCCAGTAATGCACCGTTTGTCTGTGGGACAGCTCTCTTATTAGAAGCTGCACTGCATATGCAGCAGTGCCATGGCTTTGAGAAGCCGAGACCCATCCCAGCCACCGGGAACCGGAGGAAAACTCCAGCAGTCCACGGGTCGCCCTTTAGATAGCTCGGGGATCAAATGGAGTCCTTGATCTGTGTGCTGATTTTGAGAAGCAACCTTTCACTTCAACTCATGGACTTCCCCTATGTGCGGGAGGTACTCCAGCAGTCCACCGATCGCCCGTAGCACAGCCACTAGCAAAGCCACTACAGTGGATGCTCTCCTCTCTCTCTGTCCTCAGTCTCATCCAACCCCTCTTCCTCTTCCCCTTCTGCTGTAACCCCTCTTTGAGAAGCAAGCTTTCACTTAAACTCATCATTCATTTCCCCAATTGAGGGAGGTAAAGTCCAGCAGTCCACGGGTCGCCCTTTGGAGGGCTCAGCAGCAACGTTAATCCTCCAAGCATGCACACAAATCTTCCATACTCAAAGTAACTGCTTCAATAACTAGTAGCTCCTTTTTGCCCGCCTGCCTGCCTGCCCCCAGAGATCTATGGCATACCTGTGCAAGGTACCAGCTCCTTTGTGCCCACCGGCCCAAGCCTGCCTGCCTGCTCGCCTGCCTGCCTGCCTGCCTGCCTGCCCATGCCCGCCTGCCCAGGAGCCGTCCTTGTGAGGTAGCTGGATCTTCTGGGACTCACTCCCCCAGAGATCTATGGCATACCTGTGCAAGGTACCAGCTCCTTTGGGCCCACCGGCCCTAGCCTGCCTCCCTGCCTGCCTGCCTGCCTGCCTGCCCATGCCCGCCTGCCCGTCACTCCCCAATTGAGGGAGGTTAACTCCAGCAGTCCACGGGTCGCCCTTTGGAGAGCTCAGGGATCAGATGCACTATTCGTGATCCAGTCTGGTGATTTTTTGAGAAGCAAGCTGTCACTTCAACTCATGGACTTCCCCAATTGTGGCTGGTACTCCAGCAGTCCACCGAACTCCCATAGCACAGCCACTTAGTGCATAGGGACAGTTTAAGTTTCCTGAGAAGTGAGCTCTCACTTCGACTCATGACAGCCATTGACTTCACCACAGCCACTTTGTGTGGGATGCTGTGTTCCTCCAGGATGTGGGTGAGGAGGATTAGTCGCAGCAGCTGGTCGAGCTTCTCTCCCCAGTCTCATATGGAGCAATTAAAGGTATCTGAGAAGTGAGCTCTCACTTCAACTTCAAGTTCAGACACTTGAGCACAGCCCCTACGGTGGAGGCACAGCTGGCCGTGCCTCTCTCCCCAACCACTGACTGCATAGGGACAGTTTAAGTTTCCTCCTGAGAAGTGAGCTTTCACTTCGACTCATGACAGCCATTGACTTCACCACAGCCACTTCTCGTTTTGTAGTGCGCCGAGTTGAGCACATCCACTCCGGTGGATGCTCTGGTCCTCCAGGATGTCTGTGAGAGGAGGATTAGTCGCAGCAGCTGGTCGAGCTTCTCTCCCCAGTCTCATATGGAGCAAAGTTTTCTGAGAAGTGAGCTCTCACTTCAACTCATGAGAGTCATTGACTTCACCACAGCCACTCCTGTGGATGCTCTGGTTTGCCAGGATGTGTAGCAGCAGCTGGTCGAGCTCCTCTCCCCTATGTGCGCGAGCCAAGCTCCAGCAGTCGACCGATCTCCCGTAGCACAGCCACTTAGTGCGTACGGACAGTTTAAGTTATCTGAGAAGTGAGCTCTCACTTCAACTCATGACAGCCATTGACTTCACCACAGCCACTTTGTGTGGGATGCTGTGGTCCTCCAGGATGTGGGTGAGGATTAGTAGCAGAAGCTGGTCCAGCTTCTCTCCCCGGTCTCGTCCCACCCCTCTTCCGCTGTAACCCTGTCTTTGAGAAGCAAGCTGTCACTGAAACTCATGGACTTCCCCTATGTGCGGGTGGTACTCCAGGCGTCCACCGATCGCCCATAGCACAGCCACTTAGTGTGTACGGACAGTTTAATTTTTCTGAGAAGTGAGCACTCACTTCAACTCATGACAGCCATTGACTTCACCACAGCCACTTTGTGTGGGATGCTGTGGTCCTCCAGGATGTGGGTGAGGATTAGTAGCAGAAGCTGGTCCAGCTTCTCTCCCCGGTCTCATCCCACCCCTCTTCCGCTGTAACCCTGTCTTTGAGAAGCAAGCTGTCACTTCAACTCATGGACTTCCCCTCAGAGAAAAAGCTAAGCTCCAGCAGTCGACCGATCGCCCGTAGCACAGCCACTTGGTGCGTACGGACAGTTTACGTTTCCTGAGAAGTGAGCTCTCACTTCAACTCGTCTTGTAGTGCGCCCGCCGAGTTGAGCACAGCCACTACAGTGGATGCGCCTGCCCGCCTGCCTGGGAGCCGTCCTTGTGAGGTAGCTGGATCTGCTGGGACTGACTCCCCCGCAGATCTATGGCTTACTTGTGCAAGGTACCAGCTTTTCTGGGCCCGCCAACCCATGCCTGCCTGCCTGTCTGCCCGCCTCCCCCGGGGTGCTGCTGTGGTGGGGCATCTGCCAGGACTGACTCCTCGCCTACTCTGCCTGCCACTCTGCCCGCCTGGTGCCTGGTTTGCTCCCAATCGTCCTCCTCTGTGCCCCTCAAGGCGTAACTGCTGGCTTAGAAAGAAAGAACCATCCATCTTTGCCTCACTTGCTCCTTGCGCCCGCTTACGGGTTGGTTTGCTATGCGTTAGTGCTCAAGCCATCCTTGCGGCATTACAATGCATGCTGCCTGCCTGCCTGCCTGCCTGCCTGCCTTCCCTCCCTTCTCCCCTTCCCGCCTTGCAGGGATGGTGTATGTGTCTTGCTTTGACTCAGGGGAGAAGTCCTTCCTGCGCTCACTTAGACTTTATCAAGTTCAATAATCCCTTTTTCAAATGTTCCAGAAGATTTAGGGTTATCTCGTGGCATGTTGGGATTTCCTTGGAACTGGCCCCATTGAGCTGTCTGCATTGCAACTTTAAATCCCTGACATACTGGAGTGCCCGATTTTCAAAAGTTCCCCTAACATCAGGGGATGATGGGATTGCCTTGAAACTTGGTGTCCATGGGGACACATGGGTAAGCTGTCATGGGACCAAAGGATAGGTTTCTGACGTGCAAATTGACGTAGTTGTAGAATGGGACTTGATTTGGGGTGAGTTAAAAAGTTTAAGCCGCGCCAAAAATCAGGGGATGATGGGATTGCCTTGAGTCTGGGCATCCATGTGGACACATGGATAAGCTATCATGGTGCCGAGTTTGAGGTTTCTAACATGCAAATTGACGGAGCTATCCCAAGGGGTGTGAATGGGTGCCCGATTTTCATAAATTCCCCAAAAATCAGGGGATGATGGGATTGCCTTGAAACTTGGCGTCCATGTGGACACGTGGATAAGCTATCATGGTGCTGAGTTTGAGGTTTCTAACATGCAAATTGACGTAGTTGTAGAATGGGACAATTTGGGGTGAGTTAAGCCGCGCCAAAAATCAGGGGATGATGGGATTGCCTTGAGTCTGGGCGTCCATGTGGACACATGGATAAGCTTTCATGGTGCCGAGTTTGAGGTTTCTAACATGCAAATTGATGGAGCTATCCCAAGGGGTGTGAATGAGGTGCCCGATTTTCAAAAAATCCCCAAAAATCAGGGGATAATGGGATTTGCTTGAAACTTGGCGTCCATGTGGACACATGGATAAGCTATCATGGTGCCGAGTTTGAGATTTCTAACGTGCAAATTGACAGAGCTATCGAAAGGGGTGTGAATTAGGGTTATGGGTGGTGCGTTAGAGGTTAGAGCCGCGCCAAAAATCAGGGGATGATGGGATTGCTTTGAGTCTGGGCGTCCATGTGGACACATAGATAAGCTTTCATGGTGCCGAGTTTGAGGTTTCTAACATGCAAATTGACGGAGCTATCCCAAGGGGTCTGAATGGGGTGCCTGATTTTCAAAAATTCCCCAAAAATCAGGGGATGATGGGATTGCTTTGAAACTTGGCGTGCGTGTGTATACCCCCATGAGGTGTCATGGTGCCAAACATGAGGTTTCTAATTTGAACAGAAAAAAAGTTGTTTACTTTTTTAGCTTTCAATGCAACCCTACGGGGGGGCAAAAACGGAGCTCCGGATCCGGATCCGGAGCTCCGAGCGGAGCGGAACGGAAGTGGGCGGAGCGGGGACGGAGCGGAGCGGCACGATCCGGAAAATGGCGGATCTGCAAGTGAAGCGGAGCGGGGGGTCAGTGCACACCCCTACCCAGAACGGGTATCTGAACGTGGTTTCGGGGTAACTTTTGGAGCTTTCTATATTTGCCCCACCCAGTTATGTGCATATGGTGTGTTTGGTTCACTTCCCTTATTGGGAAGGTGCCGTTACGGCCCATTTGCGCAATACGCGTTTTTGCCAGGAACGGGTAACTGAACGTAGTTTTCGGGCAACTTTTGGAGCTGTCTATATTTGTACCAACTTGTCATGTGCATCTGGTGAGTTTGGTTCACTTACTTCATTGGGAAGTTGCCGTTACGGACCGTTTTGCGCAATACGCGTTTTTGCCAGTAACGGGTATCTGAGCTTGGTTTTTGGGCAACTTTTGGAGCTTTCTATATTTGTCCCACCTTGTCATGTGCATCTGGTGAGTTTGGTTCACTTTCCTCATTGGGAAGCTGCTTTTACGGCCCAATTTGCTCAATATGCGTTTTTGCCAAGAACGGGTATCTGAACGTTGTTTTGGGGGAACTTTTGGAGCTGTCTATATTTGTCCCAACTTGTCATGTGCATCTGGATAGTTTGGTTCCCTTACCTCATTGGGAAGCTGCCGTTACGGCCCGTTTTGCGCAATATGAGTTTTTGCCAGAATGGGTGTCTCAACGTCGTTTCTGGGCAACTTATGGAGCTTTTTATATTTGTCCCACCTTGTCTTGTGCATATACTGAGTTTGGTTCACTTACCTCATTGGGAAGTTGCCGTTACTGCCCAATTTGCGCAATACGCGTTTTTGCCCAGAACAGGTATCTGAATGTGGTTTTGGGGTATCTTTTGGAGCTTTCTATATTTGCACCACCTAGTTATGTGCATACGGTGAGTTTGGTTCACTTCCCTTATTGGGAAGGTGCCGTTACGGCCCATTTGCGCAATACACGTTTTTGCCAGGAACGGGTAACTGAACGTAGTTCTCGGTTATCTTTTGGAGCTGTCTATATTTGTCCCAACTTGTCATGTGCATCTGGTGAGTTTGGTTCACTTACCTCATTGGGAAGTTGCCGTTACGGCCCGTTTTGCGCAATACGCGTTTTTGCCTGGAACGGATATCTGAACGTCGTTTCGTGGCAACTTATGGAGCTTTCTATATTTGTCCCACCTTGTCATGTGCATCTGGTGAGTTTGGTTCACTTACCTCATTGGGAAGCTGCCGTTACGGCCCATTTTCGCAATACGCGTTTTCCGCAGGAACGGGTATTAGAACGTGGTTTTGGGGCAACTTTTGCAGCTTTGTATATTGGTCCCAACCTGTCATGTGCATCTGGATAGTTTGGTGCACTTGTCTCATCAGGAAGCTGACGTTACGGCCCAATTTGCGCCATTCGCGTTTTTGCCCAGAACGGGTATCTGAACGTGGTTTTGGGGAATCTTTTGGAGCTTTCTATATTTGTCCAAACTTGTCATGTGCATCTGGTGAGTTTGGTTCACTTACCTCATTGGGAAGCTGCCGTTACGGCCCGTTTTGGCAATACGCGTTTTTGCCCGGAACGGATATCTGAACGTCGTTTCGGAGCAACTTATGGAGCTTTCTATATTTGACCCACCTTGTCATGTGCATCTGGTGAGTTTGGTTCACTTACCTCATTGGGAAGCTGCCTTTACGGCCCATTTTCGCAATACGCGTTTTTCGCAAGAACGGGTATTAGAACGTGGTTTGGGGGCAACTTTTGGAGCTTTCTGTTTTTGTCCGAACTTGTCATGTGCATCTGGTGAGTTTGGTTCACTTACCTCATTGGGAAGTTGCCGTTACGGCCCAATTTGCACAATACACGTTTTTCCCAGCACGGGTATCTGAACGTGGTTTGGGGGCAACTTTTGGAGCTTTCTGAATTTGTCCCAACTTGTCATGTGCATCTGGTGAATTTCGTTCACTTACCTCATTGGGAAGCTGCCTTTACGGCCCATTTTGCGCAATACACGTTTTTGTCCGGAACGGGTATCTGAACGTGGTTTTGGGGTAACTTTTAGAGCTTTCTATATTTGTCCCACCTTGTCTTGTGCATCTAGTGAGTTTGGTTCAGTTACCTGATTGGGAAGGTGCCGTTACCGCCCATTTTCGCAATACGCATTTTTGCCCAGAACCTGTATCTGAACGTGGTTTTGGGGCAACTTTTGGAGCTTTCTATATTTGTCCTACCTTGTCATGTGCATCTGGTGAGTTTGGTTCACTTACCTCATTGGGAAGCTGCTTTTACGGCCCGTTTTGCGCAATAGGCGTTTTTGTCCAGCACAGGTATCTGAACGTGGTTTGGGGGCAACTTTTGGAGCTTTCTATATTTCTCCCTTCCGCAAGCACGGGTGTTAGAACATTGTTTTGGTGCAACTTTTGCTGCTTTCTATATTTTTTCCACCTTGTCATGTGCATCAAGTGAGTTTGGTTCACGTGGTTTTGGGTAACTCTTGGAGCTGTCTATATTTGTCCCAACTTGTCATGTGCATCTGGATAGTTTGGTTCCCTTACCTCATTGGGAAGCTGCCGTTACGGCCCGTTTTGCGCAATATGAGTTTTTGCCAGAATGGGTGTCTCAACGTCGTTTCTGGGCAACTTATGGAGCTTTTTATATTTGTCCCACCTTGTCTTGTGCATATACTGAGTTTGGTTCACTTACCTCATTGGGAAGCTGCGGTTACGGCCCGTTTTGCGCAATACGAGTTTTTGCAGGAATGAGTATCTGAACGTCGTTTCGGGGCAACTTATGGAGCTTTCTATATTTGCGTAACCCTAACCCGGTTAGGTTCCGGTTTAGGGTTAGGTTCCGGGTTAGGGTTAGGGGTAGGTTCCGGGTTAGGTTTAGGTTCCGATTATGGTTAGGTTCCGGGCTAGGGTTAGGTTCCGTGTTAGGGTTAGGGTTAGGGTTAGGTTCCGGGTTGGGGTTAGGTTCCGGGTTAGGGTTAGGTTTAGGTTCCGGGTTAGGTTTAGGGTTAGGTTCCGGATTAGGGTTAGGATCCAGATTAGGGTTAGGGTTAGGGTTAGGGTTAGGGTTAGGGTTAGGGTTAGGGTTAGGGTTAGGGTTAGGGTTAGGGTTAGGGTTAGGGTTAGGGTTAGGGTTAGTTTCCGGGTTAGGGTAAGGTTCCGGGTTAGGGTTAGGGTTAGGCTCTGGGTTATGGTTAGGTTCCGGGTTAGGGTTAGGTTCCAGGTTAGGGTTAGGTTCCGGGTTAGGGTTAGGTTCCGGGTTAGGGTTAGGTTCCGGGTTAGGGTTAGGGTTAGGTTCCGGGTTAGGGTTAGGTTCCGGGTTAGAGTTAGGGTTAGGTTCCGGGTAAGGGTTAGGTTCCGGGGTAGGGTTAGGTTCCGGGTTAGGGTTAGGTTCCGGGTTAGGGTTAGGTTCCGGGTTAGGGTTATGTTCCGGGTTAGGGTTAGCATTAGGTTCCGGGTTAGGGTTAGGTTCCGGGTTAGCGTTAGGGTTAGGGTTAGGGTTAGGGTTAGGGTTAGGGTTAGGGTTAGGGTTAGGGTTAGGGTTAGGGTTAGGGTTAGGGTTAGGGTTAGGGTTACGGTTAGGGTTAGGTTCTGGGTTAGGGTAAGGTTCCGGTTTACGGTTAGGTTCCTGGTTAAGTTTAGGTTCCTGGTTAGGGTTAGGGTTATGGTTAGTTTCCGGGTTAGGATAAGGTACCGGGTTAGGGTTAGGGTTAGTTTCCGGGTAAGGTTCCGGTTAGGTTCCGGGTTAGGGTTAGGTTCCGGGTTAGGGTTAGGTTCCGGGTTAGGGTTAGGTTCCGGATTAGGGTTAGGTTCCGGGTTAGGGTTAGGGTTAGGTTCCAGGTTAGGGTTAGTTTCCAGGTTAGGGTTAGGTTCCGGGTTAGTGTTAGGGTTAGGTTCTGGGTTAGGGTTAGGTTCCAGGTTAGGGTTAGGGTTAGGTTCCGGGTTAGGGTTAGGTTCCGGGTTAGGTTCCGGGTTAGGTTCCGGGTTAGGTTCCAGGATAGGTTCCGGGTTAGGTTCCGGATTAGGGTTAGGGTTAGGTTCCTGGTTAGGGTTAGGTTCCTGGTTAGGGTTAGGTTCCGGGTTAGGGTTAAGTTCCTGGTTAGGGTTAGGTTCCGGGTTGGGGTTAGGGTTAGGTTCCACGTTAGGGTTAGGGATAGGGTTAGGGTTAGGGTTAGGGTTAGGGTTAAGGTTGTGCTCGCTTCGGCAGCACATATACTAAAATTGGAACGATGCAGAGAAGATTAGCATGGCCCCTGCGCATCTGGTGAGTTTGGTTCACTTACCTCATTGGGAAGCTGCCGTTACTGCCCGTTTTGCGCAATACGAGTATTTGCCGTAATGGGTATCTGAACGTCGTTTCGGGGAAACTTATGGAGCTTTATATATTTGACCCACCTAGTTATGTGCATATGGTGAGTTTGGTTCACTTCCATTATTGGGAAGTTGCCGTTACGGCCCAGTTTGCGCATTACGCGTTTTTGCCAGGAACGGGTAACTGATCATGGTTTGGGGGCAACTTTTGGAGCTTTCTTTATTTGTCCCAACTTGTCATGTGTATCTGGTGAGTTTGGTTCACTTTCCTCATTGGGAAGCTGCTTTTACGTCCCGGTTGCGCAATATGCGTTTTTGCCGTGAACGGGTATCTGAACGTGATTTGGGGTAACTTTTGGAGCTTTCTTTATTTGCCCCACCTAGTTATGTGCATCTGGTGAGTTTGGTTCACTTACCTCATTGGGAAGGTGCCGTTATCGCCCATTTTGTGTAATACACTTTTTCTTCCGGAAAGGGTATCTGAACGTGGTTTGGGGGCAGCTTTTCGAGCGTTCTGTATTTGTCCCAACTTGTCATGTGCATCTGGTGAGTTTTGTTCACTTACCTCATTGGGAAGCTGCCGTTACGGCCCATTTTGCGCAATACACGTTTCTGACAGGAACGGGTATCTGAATGTGGTTTTAGGGTAACTTTTGGAGCTTTCTCTGTTTGTCCCACCTTGTCTTGTGCATCTAGTGAGTTTGCTTCACTTACCTCATTGGGAAGGTGCAGTTACGGCCCATTTTCGCAATACACGTTTTCCTCAAGAATGGGTATCTGAACGTGGTTTCGGGGCAACTTATGGAGCTTTCTATATTTGTCCCACCTAGTTATGTGCATCTGGTGAGTTTGGTTCACTTTCCTATTTGGGAAGCTGCTTTCACGGTACTTTTTGCGCAATACGCTTTTTGCCCAGAATGGGTTTCTGAACGTGGTTTGGGGGCAACTTTTGGAGCTCTCTATATTTGTCCCTTCCGCAAGAACGGGTGTCAGAATGTTGTATTGGTACAACATTTGGAGCTTTCTATAATTGTCCCACCTTGTCATGTGCATCTGGTGAGTTTGGTTCACCTTCCTCATTGGGAAGCTGCTTTTACGGCCCGTTTTGCGCAATGTGCGTTATTCCCCAGAACAGGTATCTGAACGTGGTTTTGGGTAACTTTTGGAGCTGTCTATATTTGTCCCAACTTGTCATGTGCATCTGGTGAGTTTGGTTCACTTACCTAATTGGGAAGCTGCTGTTACGGCCCCTTTTGCGCAATATGCGTTTTTGCCAGGAACGGGTATCTGAACGTGGTTTTGTGGTAACTTTTGGAGCTTTCTATATTTGTCCCACCTTGTCATGAGCATCAGGTGAGTTTGGTTCACTTTCCTCATTGGGAAGCTGCTTTTACGGTACGTTTTGCGCAATATGCATTTTTGCCCAGAACGGGTTTCTGAACGTCGTTTGGGGGCAACTTTTGGAGCTTTCTATATTTGTCCCTTCCGCAAGAACGGGTGTTAGAACGTTGTTTTTGGTGCAACTTTTGGAGCTTCCTATATTTGTCCCACCTTGTCATGTGCATCTGGTGAGTGTGGTTCACTTTCCATATTGGGAAGCTGCTTTTATGGCCCAATTTGCGCAATATGCGTTTTTGCCCAGAACGGGCATCTGAACGTGGTTTTGGGTAACTTTTGGAGCTGTCTATATTTGTCCCAACTTGTCATGTGCAACTGCTGAGTTTGGTTCACTTACCTCGTTGGAAAGCTGCCGTAACGGCCCGTTTTGCGCAATACGAGTTTTTGCCGGAATGTGTATCTGAACGTCATTTCGGGGTAACTTATGGAGCTGTCCATATTTGTCCCAACTTGTCATGTGTATCTGGTGTGTTTGGTTCACTTACCTCATTGGGAAGCTGCCGTTATGGCCCGTTTTGCGCAATACGAGTTTTTGCCTGAATGGGTATCTGAACGTCTTTTCGGGGCAACTTATGGAGCTTTCTATATTTGCGTAACCCTAACCCGGTTAGGTTCCGGTTTAGGGTTAGGTTCCGGGTTAGGGTTAGGGGTAGGTTCCGGGTTAGGTTTAGGTTCCGATTATGGTTAGGTTCCGGGCTAGGGTTAGGTTCCGGGTTAGGGTTAGGGTTAGGGTTAGGTTCCGGGTTGGGGTTAGGTTCCGGGTTAGGGTTAGGTTTAGGTTCCGGGTTAGGTTTAGGGTTAGGTTCCGGATTAGGGTTAGGATCCAGATTAGGGTTAGGTTCCAGGTTAGGGTTCGGTTCCGGGGTAGGGTTAGGGTTAGGTTCAGGGTTAGGGTTAGGTTCCTGGTTAGGGTTAGGTTCCGTGTTAGGGTTAGCATTAGGTTCTGGGTAAGGGTTAGGTTCCGGTTCCGGTTTAAGTTCCGGGTTAAGTTTAGGTTCCGGGTTAGGGTTAGGGTTAGGGTTAGTTTCCGGGTTAGGGTAAGGTTCCGGGTTAGGGTTAGGGTTAGGCTCTGGGTTATGGTTAGGTTCCGGGTTAGGGTTAGGTTCCATGTTAGGGTTAGGTTCCGGGTTAGGGTTAGGTTCCGGGTTAGGGTTAGGTTCCGGGTTAGGGTTAGGGTTAGGTTCCGGGTTAGGGTTAGGTTCCGGGTTAGAGTTAGGGTTAGGTTCCGGGTAAGGGTTAGGTTCCGGGGTAGGGTTAGGTTCCGGGTTAGGGTTAGGTTCCGGGTTAGGGTTAGGTTCCGGGTTAGGGTTAGGTTCCGGGTTAGGGTTAGCATTAGGTTCCGGGTTAGGGTTAGGTTCCGGGTTAGCGTTAGGGTTAGGGTTAGGGTTAGGGTTAGGGTTAGGGTTAGGGTTAGGGTTAGGGTTAGGGTTACGGTTAGGGTTAGGTTCTGGGTTAGGGTAAGGTTCCGGTTTACGGTTAGGTTCCTGGTTAAGTTTAGGTTCCTGGTTAGGGTTAGGGTTATGGTTAGTTTCCGGGTTAGGATAAGGTACCGGGTTAGGGTTAGGGTTAGTTTCCGGGTAAGGTTCCGGTTAGGTTCCGGGTTAGGGTTAGGTTCCGGGTTAGGGTTAGGTTCCGGGTTAGGGTTAGGTTCCGGGTTAGGGTTAGGTTCCGGATTAGGGTTAGGTTCCGGGTTAGGGTTAGGGTTAGGTTCCAGGTTAGGGTTAGTTTCCAGGTTAGGTTTAGGTTCCGGGTTAGTGTTAGGGTTAGGTTCTGGGTTAGGGTTAGGTTCCAGGTTAGGGTTAGGGTTAGGTTCCGGGTTAGGGTTAGGTTCCGGGTTAGGTTCCGGGTTAGGTTCCGGGTTAGGTTCCAGGATAGGTTCCGGGTTAGGTTCCGGATTAGGGTTAGGGTTAGGTTCCTGGTTAGGGTTAGGTTCCTGGTTAGGGTTAGGTTCCGGGTTAGGGTTAAGTTCCTGGTTAGGGTTAGGTTCCGGGTTGGGGTTAGGGTTAGGTTCCACGTTAGGGTTAGGGATAGGGTTAGGGTTAGGGTTAGGGTTAGGGTTAAGGTTGTGCTCGCTTCGGCAGCACATATACTAAAATTGGAACGATGCAGAGAAGATTAGCATGGCCCCTGCGCATCTGGTGAGTTTGGTTCACTTACCTCATTGGGAAGCTGCCGTTACTGCCCGTTTTGCGCAATACGAGTATTTGCCGTAATGGGTATCTGAACGTCGTTTCGGGGAAACTTATGGAGCTTTATATATTTGACCCACCTAGTTATGTGCATATGGTGAGTTTGGTTCACTTCCATTATTGGGAAGTTGCCGTTACGGCCCAGTTTGCGCATTACGCGTTTTTGCCAGGAACGGGTAACTGATCGTGTTTTGGGGGCAACTTTTAGAGCTTTCTGTATTTGTCCCAACTTGTCATGTGTATCTGGTGAGTTTGGTTCACTTTCCTCATTGGGAAGCTGCTTTTACGTCCCGGTTGCGCAATATGCGTTTTTGCCGTGAACGGGTATCTGAACGTGATTTGGGGTAACTTTTGGAGCTTTCTTTATTTGCCCCACCTAGTTATGTGCATCTGGTGAGTTTGGTTCACTTACCTCATTGGGAAGGTGCCGTTATCGCCCATTTTGTGTAATACACTTTTTCTTCCGGAAAGGGTATCTGAACGTGGTTTGGGGGCAGCTTTTCGAGCGTTCTGTATTTGTCCCAACTTGTCATGTGCATCTGGTGAGTTTTGTTCACTTACCTCATTGGGAAGCTGCCGTTACGGCCCATTTTGCGCAATACACGTTTCTGACAGGAACGGGTATCTGAATGTGGTTTTAGGGTAACTTTTGGAGCTTTCTCTGTTTGTCCCACCTTGTCTTGTGCATCTAGTGAGTTTGCTTCACTTACCTCATTGGGAAGGTGCAGTTACGGCCCATTTTCGCAATACACGTTTTCCTCAAGAATGGGTATCTGAACGTGGTTTCGGGGCAACTTATGGAGCTTTCTATATTTGTCCCACCTAGTTATGTGCATCTGGTGAGTTTGGTTCACTTTCCTATTTGGGAAGCTGCTTTCACGGTACTTTTTGCGCAATACGCTTTTTGCCCAGAATGGGTTTCTGAACGTGGTTTGGGGGCAACTTTTGGAGCTCTCTATATTTGTCCCTTCCGCAAGAACGGGTGTCAGAATGTTGTATTGGTACAACATTTGGAGCTTTCTATAATTGTCCCACTTTGTCATGTACATCTGGTGAGTTTGGTTCACCTTCCTCATTGGGAAGCTGCTTTTACGGCCCGTTTTGCGCAATGTGCGTTATTCCCCAGAACAGGTATCTGAACGTGGTTTTGGGTAACTTTTGGAGCTGTCTATATTTGTCCCAACTTGTCATGTGCATCTGGTGAGTTTGGTTCACTTACCTAATTGGGAAGCTGCTGTTACGGCCCCTTTTGCGCAATATGCGTTTTTGCCAGGAACGGGTATCTGAACGTGGTTTTGTGGTAACTTTTGGAGCTTTCTATATTTGTCCCACCTTGTCATGAGCATCAGGTGAGTTTGGTTCACTTTCCTCATTGGGAAGCTGCTTTTACGGTACGTTTTGCGCAATATGCATTATTGCCCAGAACGGGTTTCTGAACGTCGTTTGGGGGCAACTTTTGGAGCTTTCTATATTTGTCCCTTCCGCAAGAACGGGTGTTAGAACGTTGTTTTTGGTGCAACTTTTGGAGCTTCCTATATTTGTCCCACCTTGTCATGTGCATCTGGTGAGTGTGGTTCACTTTCCATATTGGGAAGCTGCTTTTATGGCCCAATTTGCGCAATATGCGTTTTTGCCCAGAACGGGCATCTGAACGTGGTTTTGGGTAACTTTTGGAGCTGTCTATATTTGTCCCAACTTGTCATGTGCAACTGCTGAGTTTGGTTCACTTACCTAGTTGGAAAGCTGCCGTAACGGCCCGTTTTGCGCAATACGAGTTTTTGCCGGAATGTGTATCTGAACGTCATTTCGGGGTAACTTATGGAGCTGTCCATATTTGTCCCAACTTGTCATGTGTATCTGGTGTGTTTGGTTCACTTACCTCATTGGAAAGCTGCCGTTATGGCCCGTTTTGCGCAATACGAGTTTTTGCCTGAATGGGTATCTGAACGTCTTTTCGGGGCAACTTATGGAGCTTTCTATATTTTCCTAACCCTAACCCGGTTAGGTTCCGGTTTAGGGTTAGGTTCCGGGTTAGGGTTAGGGTTAGGTTCCGGGTTAGGGTTACGATTAGGGTTAGGTTCCGGGTTAGGGTTAGGTTCCGGGTTAGGGTTAGGGTTAGGTTCCGGTTTAGGGTTAGAGTTAGGTTCCGGGTTAGGGTTTGGTTCCAGGTTATGGTTAGGGTTAGGTAACGGGTTAGGGTTAAGTTCCGGGTTAGGGTTAGGTTCCGGGTTAGGGTTATGTTCTGTGTTGGGGTTAGTTTCCGGGTTAGGGTTCGGGTTAGGTTCCGGGTTACGGTTAGCTTCCGGGTTAGGGTTAGGGTTAGGTTCCAGGTTAGGGTTAGGTTCGGGGTTAGGGTTAGGTTTAGGTTCCGGTTTAGGGTTAGAGTTAGGTTCCGGGTTAGGGTTTTTCCGAGTTAGGGTTATGGTTAGGTAACGGGTTAGGGTTAGGTTTCGGGTTAGGGTTAGTTTCCGGGTTAGGTTTTGGTTCTGTGTTGTGGTTAGTTTCCGGGTTAGGGTTAGGGTTAGGTTCCGGGTTAGGGTTAGCTTCCGGGTTAGGGTTAGGGTTAGGTTCTGGGTTAGGGTTAGGTTCCAGGTTAGGGTTAGGTTAAGGTTTAGTTTCCGGGTTAGGGTTAGTTTCGGGGTTAGGGTTAGGGTTAGGTTCCGGGTTAGGGTTAGGTTCCGGGTTAAGGTTAGGTTCCGGGTTAGGGTTAGGGTTAGGTTCCGGGTTAGGGTTAGGTTCCGCGTTAGGGTTAGTTTCCGGGTTAGGGTTAGTTTCTGGGTTAGGGTTAGGTTCCGGGTTAGGGTTAGGGTTAGGTTCCGGGTTAGGGTTAGGTTCCGGGTAAGGGTTAGGTTCCGGGTTAGGGTTAGGGTCAGGGTCAGGGTTAGGGTTAGGTTTCGGGTTAGGGTTAGTGTTAGTTTCCGGGTTAGGGTTAGTTTCCAGGTTAGGGTTAGTTTCCGGGTTAGGGTTAGTTTCCGGATTAGGGTTAGGTTCTGGGTTATGGTTAGGGTTAGGGTTAGGTTCCGGGTTAGGGTTAGGTTCCGGGTAAAGGTTAGGTTTAGGTTCCGGGTTAGGGTTAGGTTCCGGAAAGGGTTAGGTTCCGGGTTAGGGTTAGGGTCACGTTCAGGGTTAGGGTTAGGTTTCGGGTTAGGGTTAGTGTTAGTTTCTGGGTTAGGGTTAGTTTCCAGGTTAGGGTTAGTTTCCGGGTTAGGGTTAGTTTCCGGATTAGGGTTAGGTTCTGGGTTATGGTTATGGTTAGGTTCCGGGTTAGGGTTAGGTTCCGGGTTAGGGTTAGGTTCCGGGTTATGGTTAGGTTCCGGGTAAGGGTTAGGTTTAGGTTCCAGGTTAGGGTTAGGTTCCTGGTTAGGTTCCGGGTTATGTTCCGGGTTAGGTTCCGGGTTAAATTCCGGGTTGGTTCCGGCTTAGGTTCCGGGTTAGGTTCCGGTTTAGGTTCCGGGTTAGGTTCCGGGTAAGGTTCTGGGTTTGGTTCCGGGATAGGTTCCGGGTTAGGTTCTTGGTTAGGTTCCGGGTTAGGTTCCGGTTTAGGGTTAGGGTTAGTGTTAGGTTCTTGTTTAGGGTTAGGTTCCGGCTTAGGGTTAGGTTCCGGGTTACGGTTAGGTTCCGTGTTAGGGTTAGGTTCTGGGTTAGGGTTAGTTTACGGGTTAGTTTCCGGGTTAGGTTCCAGGTTAGGTTCTGGATTAGGGTTAGGTTCCGGGTTAGGGAAAGAGTTAGGTTCCAGGTTAGGGTTAGGTTCCGGGTTAGGGTTAGGTTACAGGTTAGGGTTAGGTTCCGGGTTAGGGTTAGGTTCCGGGTTAGAATTAGGTTAGGGTTAGGGTTAGTTTCCGGTTTAGGGTTAGGGTTAGGAATAGGGTTAAGGTTAGGGTTAGGGTTAGGGTTAGGGTTAAGGTTAAGGTAAGGGTTAGGGTTAAGGTTAGGGTTAGGGTTAGGGTTAGGGTTAGGGTTAGGGTTAGGGTTAGGGTTAGGGTTAGGGTTAGGGTTAGGGTTAGGGTTAGGGTTAGGTTAGGGTTAGGGTTAGGGTTAGGGTTAGGGTTGTGCTCGCTTCGTCAGCACATATACTAAAATTGGAACGATACAGAGAAGATTAGCATGGCCCCTGCGCATCTGGTGATTTTGGTTCACTTACCTCATTGGGAAGCTGCCGTTACGGCCCGTTTTACCTGAATGTGGTTTCGTAGTAACTTTGGGAACTTTCTATATTTGGGCCACCTAGTTATTTTCATATGGTGAGTTTGGTTCACTTCCCTTATTGGGAAGCTGCCGTTACGGCCCGTTTTGCGCAATACGCATTTTTGCCCAGAACGGGTATCTCAACGTGGTTTTGGGATAACTTTTGGAGCTTTCTATATTTGCCCCAACTAGTTATGTGCATATGGTGAGTTTGGCTCACTTTCCTTATTTGGAAGGTGCCGTGACGGCTCATTTTGCGCAATACAAGTTTTTGCCAGGAACGGGTAACTGAACGTGGTTTTGGGGCCACTTTTGTAGCTTTCTATCTTTGTCCTACCTTGTCATGTGCATCTGGTGAGTTTGGTTCACTTACCTCATTGAGAAGGTTCCGTTACAGCCCATTTTCGCAATACACGTTTTCTGCCGGAAAGGGTATCTGAACGTGATTTGGGGGCAACATATGGAGCTTTCTATATTTGCCCCACCTTGTCATGTGCATCTGGTGAGTTTGGATTAGGGTTAGGGTTAGGGTTATGGTTGTGCTCGCTTCGGCAGCACGTATACTAAAATTGGAACGATACAGAGAAGATTAGCATGGGCCCTGCGCATCTGGTGAGTTTGGTTCCCTTACCTTATTGGGAAGCTGACGTTACGGCCCGTTTTGCACAATATGAGTCTTTGCCGGAATGGGTATATGAACGTCGTTTCGGGGAAACTTATGGAGCTTTATATATTTGCCCCACCTTGTAATGTGCATCTGGTGAGTTTGGTTCACTTATCTCATTGGGAAGTTGCTGTTACGGCCCAATTTGCGCAATACGCGTTTTTGCCCAGAACGGGTATCTGAATGTGGTTTCGGGGTAACTTTTGGAGCTTTCTTCCCCACCGTATCATATGCAACTGGTGAGTTTGGTTCACTTACCTCATTGGGAAGTCGCCGTTACGGCCCAATTGCGCAATACGCGTTTTTGACAGGAACGGGTAACTGAACGTATTTTTAGGGCAACTTTTGGAGCTGTCTATATTTGTCCCACCTTTTCATGTGCATCTGGTGAGTTTGGTTCACTTACCTAATTGGGAAGCTGCCGTTACGGCCCATTTTGCGCAATATGAGTTTTTGCCGGAATGGGTAACTGAACGTATTTTTGGGGCAACTTTTTGAGCTTTCTATTTTTGTCCCACTTTGTCATGTGCATCTGGTGAGTTTGGTTCACTTACTTCATTGGGAAACTGCCGTTACGGCCCATTTTGCGCAATACGAGTTTTTGCCAGGAACGGGTAACTGAACATCGTTTTCGGGCAACTTTTGGAGCTGTCTATATTTGTCCCAACTTGTCATGTGCATCTGGTGAGTTTGGTTCACTTACCTCATTGGGAAGCTGCTGTTACGGCCCTTTTTGCGAAATACGAGTTTTTGACGGAATGGGTATCTGAACGTTGTTTCGGGGCAACTTATGAAGCTTTCTATATTTGCCCCACCTTGTCATGTGCATCTGGTGAGTTTGGTTCACTTACCTCATTGGGAAGCTGCCGTTACTGCCCGTTTTGCACAATACGAGTTTTTGCCGGAATGGGTGTCTGAACGTCGTTTCTGGGCAACTTATGGAGCTTTCTATATTTGCCACACCTTGTCATGTGCATCTGGTGAGTTTGGTTCACTTACCTCATTAGGAAGTTGACGTTACGGCCCAATTTGCGCAATACACGTTTATTCCCAGAACGGGTATCTGAACGTGGTTTTGGGGCAACTTTTGGAGCTTTCTATATTTGTCCTACCTTGTCATGAGCATCTGGTGAGCCGTTACGGCTCATTTTGCGCAATATGCGTTTTTGCCAGGAACGGGTAACTGAACGTGGTTTGGGGGCATCTTTTGGAGCTTTCTATATTTGTCCTACCTTGTCATGTGCATTTGGTGAGTTTGGTTCACTTACATCATTGGGAAGGTGCCGATACAGCCCATTTTCGCAATACACGTTTTCTGCCGGAAAGAGTATCTGAACGTGGTTTGGGGGCAACTTTTGGAGCTTTCTGTATTTGTCCCAACTTGTCATGTGCATGTGGTGAGTTTGGTTCACTTACCCAATTGGGAAGCTGCCGTTACGGCCCATTATGCGCAATACAGGTTTTTGACCGGAATGGGTACCTGAACGTCATGTGCATATGGTGAGTTTGGATCACATACCTCATTGGGAAGGTGCTGTTACGGCCCATTTTGTGAAATACGAGTTTTTTCGGGGCAACTTATGGAGCTCTCTATATTTGCCTAACCCTAACGCGGTTAGGTTCCTGGTTAGGGTTAGGTTCCGGGTTAGGGTTAGGGTTAGGTTCCTGGTTAGGGTTAGTTTCCGGTTTAGGGTTAGGTTCCGGGTTAGGGTTAGGTTCCGGGTTAGGGTTAGGGTTAGGGTGAGGTTCCGGGTTAGGGTGAGGTTCCGGGTTATTGTTAGGGTTAGGTTCCGGGTTAGGGTTAGAGTTATGTTCCGGGTTAGGGTTAGGTTCCAGGTTAGGGTTAGGGTTAGGTTCCGGGTTAGGTTCCGGGTTAGGTTCTGGGTTAGGTTCCGGGTTAGGTTCCGGGTTAGGTTCCGGGTTAGGTTCCGGGTTATGTTCCGGGTTAGGGTTAGGTTCCGGGTTAGGTTCCGGGTTAGGTTCGGGGTTAGGTTCGGGGTTAGGTTCCGGGTTTTGTTCCAGGTTAGGTTCCGGGTTAGGTTCCGGGTTAGGTTCCGGGTTAGGGTTAGGTTCCAGATTAGGGTTAGGGTTAGGGTTAGGTTTCAGATTAGGTTCCGGGTTAGGTTCCAGGTTAGGGTTAGGTTCCGGGTTAGGGTTAAGGTTAGGGTTAGGTTCCGCGTTAGGTTCCGTGTTTGGTTCCGGGTTAGGGTTAGCTTCCGGGTTAGGGTTAGGTTCCGGGTTATGGTTTAGGTTCCGGGTTAGGGTTAGGGTTAGGGTTAGGGTTAGGGTTAGGGTTAGGGTTAAGGTTAGGGTTAGTGTTAAGGTTAGGGTTAGGGTTAGGGTTAGGGTTGTGCTCGCTTTGGCAGCACATATACTAAAATTGGAACGATACAGAGAAGATTAGCATGGCCCCTGCGCATATGGTGAGTTTGGTTCACTTACCTCATTGGTAAGCTGCCGTTACAGCCCGTTTTGCGCAATACGAGTTTTTGCCGGAAAGGGTATCTGAAAGTGGTTTGGGGGCAACTTTTGGAGCTTTCTATATTTGCCCCAACTTGTCATGTGCATCTGGTGAGTTTGGTTCACTTACCTCATTGGGAAGTTGCCGTTACGGCCAGATTCGCGCAATACGCGTTTTTGCCCAGAACGGGTATCTGAACGTGGTTTTGGGGCAAATTTTGGAGCTTTCTATATTAGTCCTTGTCATGTGCATATGGTGAGTTTGGATCACTTACCTCATTGGGAAGGTGCCGTAACGGCCCATTTTGTGAAATACGCGTTTTTGCCAGGAACGGGTAACTGAACGTGGTTTTGGGGCAACTTTTGGAGCTTTCTATATTTGTCCCAACTTGACATGTGCATATGGTGAGTTTGGTTCACTTACCTCATTGGGAAGGTGTCGTTACGGCCCGTTTTGCGCAATAAGAGTTTTTGCCGGAATGGGTATCTGAACGGCGTTTTGGGGCAACTTATGCAGATTTATATATTTGCCCTACCTTGTAATGTGCATCTGGTGAGTTTGGTTCACTTACCTCATTGGGAAGTTGCCGTTACGGCCCAATTGCGCAATACGCGTTTTTGCCCATAACGGGTATCTGAACGTTGTTTCGGGGTAACTTTTGGAGCTTTCTACATTTGCCCCACCTAGTTATGTGCATATGGTGAGTTTGGTTCACTTACATCATTGGGAAGGTGCCGATACAGCCCATTTTCGCAATACACGTTTTCTGCCGGAACAGGTATCTTAATGTCGTTTCGGGGCAACTTATGGAGCATTCTATGTTTGCCTAACCCTTACCCGGTTAGGTTCCCGGTTAGGGTTAGGTTCCGGGTTAAGGTTAGGGTTAGGTTCCGGGTTAGGGTTAGGTTCTGGTTTAGGGTTAGGTTCCGGGTTTGGGTTATGTTCCGGGTTAGGGTTAGGGTTAGGGTTAGGTTCCGGGTTAAGGTTAGGGTTAGGGGGGGTTAGCGTTAGGGTTAGGGTTAGGTTCCGGGTTAGGGTTAGGTTCCGGTTTAGGGTTAGGTTCCGGGTTAGGTTCCGGGTTATGTTCCGGGTTAGGTTCCGGGTAAGGGTTAGGTTCTGGGTTAGGGTTAGGTTCCGGGTTAGGGTTAGGTTCCAGGTTAGGTTCCGGGTTAGTTTCCGGGTTAGTTTCCGGGTTAGGTTCCGGGTTAGGTTCCGGTTTAGGTTCCGGGTTAGGGTTAGGTTCCGGGTTAGGGTTAGGTTCTGGGTTAGGGTTAGGTTCCGGGTTAGGGTTAGGGTTAGGTTCCGGGTTAGGTTCCAGGTTCGGTTCCAGGTTAGGGTTAGGTTCCGGGTTAGGGTTAGGTTCCAGGTTAGGCTTAGGTTCCGGGTTAGGGTTAGGGTTAGGGTTAGGGTTAGGGTTAGGGTTAGGGTTAGGGTTAAGGTTACGGTAAGGGTTAGGGTTAGGGTTAGTGTTGGGTTAGGGTTAGGGTTAGGTTAGAGTTAGGGTTAGGGTTAAGGTTGTGCTCACTTCGGAAGCACATATACAAAAATTGGAATGATACAGAGAAGATTATAATGGCCCCGGCGCATCTGGTGAGTTTTGTTCACTTATATCATTGGGAAGCTGTAGTTACGGCCTTTTTTGCGCAATACGAGTCTTTGCCGGAATTGGTAACTGAACGTAGTTTTCGGGCAACTTTTGGAGCTGTCTATATTTGTCCGAACTTGTCATATGCATCTCGTGAGTTTGGTTCACTTACCTCATTGGGAAATTGCCATTACGGCGCAAAAGCGCAATACGCGTTTTTGCCCAGAACGTGGTTTCGGGGTAACTTTTGGAGCTTTCTATATTTGCCCCACCTAGTGTTGTGCATATGGTGAGTTTAGTTCACTTCCCTTATTGGGAAGGTGCCGTTACAGCCCATTTGCGCAATACGCGTTTTCCGCAAGAACGGGTATTAGAACATGGTTTTGGGGCAACTTTTGGAGCTGCCTATATTTGTCCCAACTTGTCATGTGCATCTGGTGAGTTTGGTTCACTTACCTCATTGGGAAGCTGCCGTTATGCCCAAATTAGCGCAATACGAGGTTTTGCCCAGAACGGTTATCTGAACGTGGTTTTGGGGCAACATTTTGGAGCTTTCTACATTTGTCCTACCTTGTCATATGCATCTGGTGAGTTTGGTTCACTTACCTCATTGGGAAGTTGCCGTTACGGCCCAATTTGCGCAATACGTGTTTTTGTCCAGAACGGGTATCTGAACGTTGTTTCGGGGTAACTTTTGGAGCTTTCTATATTTGCCCCACCTAGTTATGTGCATATGGTGAGTTTGGTTCACTTCCCCTATTGGGAAGCTGACCAACGGCCCATTTTGCGTAATGCGCTTTTTTGTCGGAATGGGTATCTGAACGTCTTTTCGGGGCGACTTATGGAGCTTTCTATATTAGCCCCACCTTGTCATGTGCACCTGGTGAGTTTGGTTCACTTATCTAATTGGGAAGTTGCCGTTACAGCCCAATTTGCGCTATACATGTTTTTGCCTGGAACGGGTATCTGAACGTGGTTTTGGGGCAACTTTTAGAGCTTTCTATTTTTGTCACACCTTGTCATGAGCATCTGGTGAGTTTGGTTCACTTTCCTCATTGGGAAGCTGCCGTTACGGCCCTTTTTGCGCAATACGAGTTTTTGCTGGAATGGGTATCTGAACGTCGTTTCGGGGTAACTTATGGAGCTGTCTATATTTGTCCAAACTTGTCATGTGTATCTGGTGAATTTGGTTCATTTACCCCATTGGGAAGCTGCCGTTACGGCCCGTTTTGCGCAATACGACTTTTTGCCGGAATAGGTATCTTAACGTCGTTTTGGGGCAACTTATGGAGCTTTCTATGTTTGCCTAACCCTAACCCGGTTAGGTTCCTGGTTAGGGTTAGGTTCCGGGTTAGGGTTGGGGTTAGGTTCCGGGTTAGGGTTAGGTTCCGGTTTAGGGTTAGGTTCCGGTTTAGGGTTAGGTTCTGGGTTAGGGAAAGGTTCCGGTTTAGGGTTAGTTTCCGGTTTAGGGTTAGGTTCCGGTTTAGGGTTAGGTTCCGGGTTTGGGATAGGGTTAGGGTTAGGTACCGGGTTAGGGTTAGGGTTAGGTTCCGGGTTAGTGTTCAGTTCCGGGTTAGGGTTAGGGTTAGGTTCTGGGTTAGGTTTAGGTTCCGGGTTAGGGTTAGGGTTAGGTTCTGTGTTAGGGTTAGGGTTAGGGTTAAGTTCCGGGTTAGTGTTAGGTTCCGGGTTAGGTTTAAGGTTAGGTTCCGGGTTAGGGTTAGGTTCCGGGTTAGGGTTAGGTTCTGGGTTAGGGTTAGGGTTAGGTTCCGTGTTAGGGTTAGGTTCCGGGTTAGGTTCCGGTTTAGGTTCCGGGTTAGGGTTAGGTTCCGGGTTAGGGTTAGGTTCCGGGTTAGGGTTAGGTTCCGGGTTAGTTTCCGGGTTAGTTTCCGGGTTAGGTTCCGGGTTATGTTCTGGGTTATGTTCCGGGTTAGGTTCTGGGTTAGGGTTAGGGTTAGAGTTAGGGTTTGGGTTAGGGTTAGGGTTAGGGTTTGGGTTAGGGTTGTGCTCGCTTCGGCAGCACATATACTAAAATTGGAATGATACAGAGAAGATTAGCATGGCCCCGGCGCATCTGGTCAGTTTAATTAACTTACCTCATTGGGAAGCTGCCGTTACGGCCTTTTTTGCGCAATACGAGTCTTTGCCGGAATTGGTAACTGAACATAGTTTTCGGGCAACTTTTGAAGCTGTCTATATTTGTCCCAACTTGTCATATGCATCTGGTGAGTTTGGTTCACTTACCTCATTGGGAAGCTGCGGTTACGGCCCATTTGCGCAATACTCGTTTTTACCATTAACGGGTAACTGAAAGTAGTTTTTGGGCAACTTATGGAGCTTTCTGTATTTGTCCCAACTTGTCATGTGCATCTGGTGAGTTTAGTTCACTTACCTCATTGGGAAGCTGCCGTTATGGCCCATTTTGCGCAATACACGTTTTTGACCGGAACGGGTATCTGAACGTGTTTTTGGGGTAACTATTGAAGCTTTCTATATATGTCCCACCTTGTCTTGTGCATCTAGTGAGTTTGGTTCACTTACCTCATTGGGAAGGTGCCGTTACGGCCCATTTTCGCAATATGCGTTTTCCGCAAGAACGGGTATTAGAACGTTGTTTTGGGGTTACTTTTGGAGCTTTCTATATTTGCCCCACCTAGTTCTGTGCATATGGTGAGTTTGGTTCACTTCCCTTATTGGGAAGGTGCCGTTACGGCCCGTTTTGCGCAATACGCGTTTTTGCCGGTATTGGTTACTGAACGTGGTTTTGGGGCAACATTTGGAGCTTTCTATATTTGTCCTACCTAGTCATGTGCATCTGGTGAGTTTGGTTCACTTACCTTATTGGGAAGGTGCCGTTACGGTCCATTTTCGCAATACACGTTTTCTACCGGAAAGGGTATCTGAACGTGGTTTGGGGGCAACTTTTGGAGCTTTCTGTATTTGCCCCAACTTGTCATGTGTATTTGGTGAGTTTGGTTCACTTTCCTCATTGGGAAGTTACCGTTATGGCCCATTTTGCGCAATACACGTTTTTGCCCAGAACGGGTATCTGAACGTGGTTTTGGGGCAACTTTTGGAGCTTTCTCTTTTTGTCCTACCTTGTCATGTGCATTTGGTGAGTTTGGTTCACTTACCTCATTGGGAAGGTGCCGTTACGGCCCATTTTGTGAAATACGCATTTTTGCCTGAAACGGGTAACTGAACGTGGTTTTGGGCAACTTTTGGAGCTTTCTATATTAGTCCTACCTTGTCATGTGCATATGGTGTGTTTGGTTAACTTCGCTTTTTGAGAAGGTGCCGTTACGGCCCATTCGCGTAATACGAGTTTTTTCCAGGAACGGGTAACTGAACGTAGTTTTCGGGCAACTTTTGGAGCTGTCTATATTTGTCCCAACTTGTCATGTGCATCTGGTGAGTTTGGTTCACTTACCTCATTGGGAAGCTGCCGTTACGGCCCATTTTCGCAATACGCGTTTTCTGCAAGAACGGGTATTAAAACGTGGTTTTGGGGTTACTTTTGGAGCTTTCTATATTTGCACCACCTAGTTCTGTGCATATGGTGAGTTTGGTTCACTTCCCTTATTGGGAAGGTGCCATTACGGCCCATTTTGTGAAATACGCTTTTTTGCCAGGAACGGGTAACTGAACGTGGTTTTGGGGCAACTTTTGGAGCTTTCTATATTAGTCCTACCTTGTCATGTGCATCTGGTGAGTTTGGTTCACTTACCTCATTGGGAAGGTGCCGTTACGGTCCATTTTCGCAATACACGTTTTCTACCGGAAAGGGTATCTGAACGTGGTTTTGGGGCAACTTTTAGAGCTTTCTGTATTTGACCCAACTTGTCATGTGCATCTGGTGAGTTTGGTTCACTTACCTCATTGGGAAGTTGCCGTTACGGCCAGATTCGCGCAATACGCGTTTTTACCCAGAACGGGTATCTGAACGTTGTTTTGGGGCAACTTTTGGAGCTTTCTATATTAGTCCTACCTTGTCATGTGCATATGGTGAGTTTAGATCACTTACCTCATTGGGAAGGTGCCGTTACGGCCCATTTTGTAAAATACGCGTTTTTGCCAGGAACGGGTAACTGAACGTGGTTTTGGGGCAACTTTTGGAGCTTTCTATATTAGTCCTACCTTGTCATGTGCATATGGTGAGTTTGGTTCACTTCCCTTTTTGGGAAGGTACCGTTACGGCCCTTTTGCGCAATACGCGTTTTTGCCAGGAACGGGTAACTGAACGTAGTTTTCGGGCAACTTTTGTAGCTTTCTGTATTTGCCCCAACTTGTCATGTGCATCTGGTTAGTTTGGTTCACTTTCCTCATTGGGAAGCTGCTTTTACGTCCCGTTTTGCGCAATATGCGTTTTTGCCGAGAACGGGTGTCTGAACGTGGTTTTGGGGTAACTTTAGGAGCTGTATATATTTGTCCCAACTTGTCATATGCATCTGGTGAGTTTGGTACACTTACTTCATTGGGAAGCTGCCGTTACGGCCCGTTTTGCGAAATACGAGTTTTTGCCGGAAGGGGTATCTGAACGTCGTTTCGGGGCAACTTACGGAGCTTTCCAAATTTGCCCCACCTTGTCATGTGCATCTGGTGAGTTTGGTTCACTTACCTCATTGGGAAGTTGCCGTTATGGCCCAATTTGCGCAATACGCGTTTTTGCCCAGAACGGGTATCTGAACGTGGTTTCGGGGCAACTTTTGGAGCTTTCTATATTTGTCCCACCTTGTCATGTGCATCTGGTGAGTTTGGGTCACTTACCTCATTGGGAAGGTGCCGTTACGGCCCATTTTCGAAATACACGTTTTCTGCCGGTTTGGGGGGAATCTTTTGAAGCTTTCTGTATTTGTCCCAACTTGTCATGTGCATCTGGTGAGTTTGGTTCACTTATGAAATTGGGAAGTTCCCTTTACGGCCCATTTTGCGCAATTTACGTTTTTGACTGGAACGGGTATCTGAACGTGTTTTTGGGGTAACTTTTGGAGATTTCTATATATGTCCCACCTTGTCTTGTGCATCTAGTGAGTTTGGTTCACTTACCTCTTTGGGAAGGTGCCGTTACGGCCCATTTTCGCAATACGCGTTTTCCGCAAGAACGGGTATTAAAACGTGGTTTTGGAGCAACTTTTGGAGCTTTCTATATTTGTCCCAACTTGTCATGTGCATCTGGTGAGTTTGGTTCACTTACCTCATTGGGAAGCTGCCATTACGGCCCGTTTTGCGTAATACGAGTATTTGCCGGAATGAGTATCTGAACGTGGTTTCGGGGTAACTTTTGGAGCTTTCTATATTTGCCCCACCTAGTTCTGTGCAAATGGTGAGTCTGGTTCACTTCCCTTACTGGGAAGGTGCCGTTACGGCCCATTTGCGCAATACGCGTTTTTGCCAGGAACGGGTATCTGAACGTGGTTTTGTGGCAACTTTTGGAGCTTTCTATATTTGTCCCACCTTGTCATGTGCATATGGTGAGTTTGGTTCACTTACCTCATGGGGAAGGTGCCATTACGGCCCATTTTCGCAATACACGTTTTCTGCCGGAAAGGGTATCTGAACGTGGTTTGGGGGTATCTTTTGGAGCTTTCTGCATTTGTCCCTACTTGTCATGTGCATCTGGTGAGTTTCGTTCACTTACCTCATTGGGAAGGTGCCGTTATGGCCCATTTTCGCAATACGCGTTTTCCGCAAGAACGGGTATTAGAACGTGGTTTTGGGGTTACTTTTGGAGCCTTCTATATTTGCCCCACCTACTTCTGTCCATATGGTGAGTTTGGTGGACTTTCCTCATTGGGAAGCTGCTTTTACGGTACGTTTTGCGCCATACGCATTTTTGCCCAGAACGGGTTTCTGAACGTGGTTTGGTGGCAACTTTTGGAGTTTTCTATATTTGTCCCTTCCGTAAGAACGCGTGTTCGAACGTTGTTTTTGGTGCAACTTTTGGAGCTTTCTATATTTGTCCCACCTTGTCATGTCCATCTGGTGAGTTTGGTTCACTTTCCTCATTGGGAAGCTGCTTTTATGGCCCAATTTGCGCAATATGCGTTTTTGACGAGATCGGGTTTCTGAACGTGGTTTTGGGTAACTTTTGGAGCTGTCTATATTTGTCCCAACTTGTCATGTGCATCTGGTGAGTTTGGTTCACTTCCCTTATTGGGAAGTTGCCGTTACGGCCCATTTTGGGCAATACGCGTTTTTGCCAGAAACAGGTAACTGAACGTGGTTTTGGGGTAACTTTAGCAGCTGTCTATATTTGTAACAACTTGTCATGTGCATTTGGTGAGTTTGGTTCACTTACCTAATTGAGAAGCTTTCGTTACGGCCCGTGTTGCGCAATACGAGTTTTTACGGAATGGGTATCTGAACGTCGTTTCGGGGCAACTTATGGAGCTTTCTATATTTGCCCAACCATGTCATGTGCATCTGGTGAGTTTGGTTCACTTACCTAATTGGGAAGCTTTCGTAACGGCCCATGTTGCGCAATACGAGTTTTTGCCGGAATGGGTATCTGAACGTCTTTTCGGTGCAACTTATAGAGCTTTTAATATTTTTTCCATAACCCTAACCCGGTTAAGTTCCGGGTTAGGGTTTGCTTCTGGGTTAGGGTTAGGTTACAGTTTAGGGTTTGGTTCCGGTTTAGGGTTAGGTTCCGGGTTAGGGTTAGGTTCCGGGTTTGGGTTAGGTTCCTGGTTAGGGTTAGGTTCCAGGTTAGGGTTAGGTTCCGGGTTAAGGTTAGGTTCTGCGTTAGGGTTAGGGTTTGGTTCCGGGTTAGGTTCCTGGTTAGGTTCCGAATTTGGTTCCGGGTTAGGTTCCAGGTTAGGTTCCGGGTTAGGGTTAGGTTCCGGGTTAGGGTTAGTTTCCGGTTTAGGGTTAGGTTCCGGGTTATAGTTAGGTTCCGGGTTAGAGTTAGGGTTAGGTTCCGGGTTAGGGTTAGGTTCCGGGTTAGGGTTAGGGTTAGGTCCCTGGTTAGGGTTAGGTTCTGGGTTAGGGTTAGGTTCCGGGTTAGGGTTAGGGTTAGGGTTAGGGTTAGGGTTAGGGTTAGGGTTAGGGTTAGGTTTGGGGTTAGGGTTGGGGTTAGGGTTAGGGTTAGGGTTGGGGTTAGGGTTGGGGTTAGGGTTGGGTTTAGGGTTAGGGTTAGGGTTAGGGTTAGGGTTAGGGTTAGGGTTAGGGTTAGGGTTAGGGTTAGGGTTAGGGTTAGGGTTGTGCTCGCATCGGCAGCACACATATTAAAATTGGAACGATACAGAGAAAATTAGGGTTAGGGTTAGGGTTAGGGTTAGGGTTAGGGTTAGGGTTAGGGTTAGGGTTAGGGTTAGGGTTAGGGTTAGGGTTAGGGTTAGGGTTAGGATTGTGCTCGCTTCGGCAACACATATACAAAAATTGGAACGATACAGAGAAGATTAGCATGGCCCCTGCGCATCTGGTGAGTTTGGATTTTGCCCATACGTGTTTTTGCCGAACACGGGATTCTGAACGTGGTTTCGGGGTAATTTTTTGAGCTTTCTTTATTTGCCCCAACTTGTCATGTGCATCTGGTGATTTCGGTTCACTTACCTCATTGGGAAGCTGCCATTACGGCCCTTTTTGCGCAATACGAGTTTTTGCCGGAATGCGTATCTGAACATCGTTTCGGGGTAACTTATGGAGCTGTCCATATTTGTCCCAACTTGTCATGTGTATCTGCTGAGTTTGGTTCACTTACCTCATTGGGAAGCTGCCGTTACGGCCCGTTTTGCGCAATACGAGTTTTTGCCGTAATAGGTATCTGAACGTCTTTTCGGTGCAACTTATAGAGCTTTTAATATCTTTTCCATAACCCTAACCCGGTTAAGTTCCGGGTTAGGGTTTGCTTCCGGGTTAGGGTTAGGTTCCGGTTTAGGGTTCGTTTCCGGTTTAGGGTTAGGTTCCGGGTTAGGGTTAGGGTTTGGGTTAGGTTCCGGGTTAGGGTTAGGTTCCGGCTTAGGGTTAGGTTCCGGTTTGGGGTTAGGTTCCGGGTTAGGGTTAGGTTCCGGGTTAGGGTTAGGGTTAGGTTCCGGGTTAGGGTTAGGTTCCGGGTTTGGTTTAGGTTCCGGTTTAGGGTTAGGTTCCGGTTTAAGGTTTGGTTCCCGGTTAGGGTTAGGTTCTGGGTTAGGGTTAGGGTTAGGTTCCGGGTTAGGGTTAGGTTCCGGCTTAGGGTTAGGGTTAGGTTCCCGGTTAGGTTTAGGTTCCGGGTTAGGGTTAGGTTCTGGGTTAGGGTTAGGTTCCGGGTTAGGGTTAGGGTTAGGTTCCGCGTTAGGGTTAGGTTCTGGGTTAGGGTTAGGGTTAGGGTTAGGGTTAGGGTTAGGGTTAGGGTTAGGGTTAGGGTTAGGGTTAGGGTTAGGGTTAGGGTTAGGGTTAGGGTTAGGGTTAGGGTTAGGGTTAGGGTTAGGGTTAGGGTTAGGTTCTGTGTTAGGTTCCATGTTAGGTTCTGGGTTAGGGTTAGGTTCCGGGTTAGGGTTAGGTTCCGGGTTAGGGTTAGGTTTAGGGTTAGGGTTAGGGTTAGGGTTAGGGTTAGGGTTGGGGTTAGAGTTGGGGTTAGGGTTAGGGTTAGGGTTGGGGTTAGGGTTCGGGTTCGGGTTGGGGTTAGGGTTAGGGTTAGGGTTAGGGTTAGGGTTAGGGTTAGGGTTGTGCTCGCATCGGCAGCACATATACTAAAATTGGAACGATACAGATAAAATTAGGGTTAGGGTTAGGGTTTGGGTTAGGGTTAGGGTTAGACTTAGGGTTAGGGTTAGGGTTAGGGTTAGGGTTAGGGTTAGGGTGAGGGTTAGGGTTAGGGTTAGGGTTACGGTTAGGGTTGTGCTCGCTTCGGCAACACATATACAAAAATTGGAACGATACAGAGAAGATTAGCATGGCCCCTGCGCATCTGGTGAGTTTGGTTCACTTACTGCATTGGGAAGCTGCCGTTACGGCCCGTTTTGCGCAATACACCTTTTTGACCGGAACGGGTATCTGAACGTGGTTTTGGGGTAACTTTTTGAGCTTTCTATATTTGTCCCACCTTGTCTTGTGCATCTAGTTAATTTGGTTCACTTAACTTATTGGGAAGCTGCCGTTACGGCCCGTTTTGCGCAATACGAGTTTTTGCCGGAATGGGTATCTGAACGTCGTTTCGGGGTAACTTATGGAGCTGTCCATATTTGTCCCAACTTGTCATGTTTATCTGGTGAGTTTGGTTCACTTACCTCATTGGGAAGCTGCCGTTACGGCCCGTATTGCGCAATACGAGTTTTTGCCGGAATGGGTATCTGAACGTCTTTTTGGAGCAACTTATAGAGCTTTCTATATTTGCCTAGCCCTAAACCGGTTAGGTTCCGGGTTAGGGTTAGGTTCCGGGTTAGGGTTACGTTCCGGTTTAGGGTTTGGTTCCGGGTTAGGGTTAGGGTTAGGTTCCGGGTTAGTGTTAGGTTCCGGGTTAGTGTTAGGTTCCGGGTTAGGGTTAGGTTCCGGGTTTGGGTTAGGGTTAGGTTCCGGGTTAGGGTTAGGTTCTGGGTTAGGGTTAGGTTCCGGGTTAGGGTTAGTGATAGGTTCCGGATTAGGGTTAGGTAACGGGTTAGGGTTAGGTTCCGGGTTAGCGTTATGGTTAGGTTCCGGGTTAGGTTCCGGGTTTGGTTCCGGGTTAGGTTCCGGGATACGTTCCGGGTTAGGTTCCGGGTTAGGGTTTGGTTCCGGGTTTGGTTCCGGGTTAGGGTTAGGTTCCGGGTTAGGGTTAGGATTAAGGTTAGGTTCTGGCTTACATTCCGGGTTAGGGTTAGGTTTAGGGTTAGATTCCGTGTTAGGTTCCATGTTACGTTCCGTGTTAGGGTTAGTTTCCGGGTTAGGGTTATGGTTCGGGTTCGGGTTCGGGTTCGGGTTCGGGTTAGGGTTAGGGTTAGGGTTAGGTTCCGTGTTAGGTTCCGTGTTAGGTTCCGGGTTAGGTTCCGGGTTAGGGTTAGGTTAGGGTTAGGGTTAGGGTTAGGGTTAGGGTTAGGGTTAGGGTTGGTGTTAGGGTTGGGGTTAGGGTTAGGGTTAGGGTTAGTGTTGGGGTTAGGGTTGGGGATAGGGTTAGGGTTAGGGTTAGGGTTAGGGTAAGGGTTAGGGTTAGCGTTCGGGTTCGGGTTCGGGTTACGGTTAGTGTTAGTGTTAGTGTTAGGGTTAGGGTTAGGGTTAGGGTTCGGGTTCGGGTTCGGGTTCAGGTTCGGGTTAGGGTTACGGTTAGGGTTAGGGTTAGGGTTAGGGTTAGGGTTAGGGTTAGGGTTGTGTTCTCACCGGCAGCACATATATTAAAATTGGAACGATACAGAGAAAATTAGGGTTAGGGTTAGGGTTAGGGTTAGGGTTAAGGTTAGGGTTAGGGTTAGGGTTAGGGTTAGGGTTAGGGTTAGGGTTCGGGTTCGGGTTCGGGTTCAGGTTTGGGTTAGGGTTAGGGTTAGGGTTAGGGTTAGGGTTAGGATTGTGCTCGCTTCAGCAACACATATACAAAAATTGGAACGATACAGAGAAGATTAGCATGGCCCCTGCGCATCTGGTGAATTTGGTTCACTTACCGCATTGGGAAGCTGCCGTTACCGCCCGTTCTGCGCAATACACGTTTTTGACCGGAACGGGTATCTGAACGTGGTTTTGGAGTAACTTTTGGAGCTTTCTATATTTGTCCCACAATGTCTTGTACATCTAGTGAGTTTGGTTCACTTACCTCATTGGGAAGGTGCCGTTACGGCCCATTTTTGCAATACGTGTTTTCCGCAAGAACGGGTTTCTGAATGTGGCTTCGGTGCAACTTATGGAGCTTTCTATATTTGTCCCACCTAGTTATGTGCATCTGGTGAGTTTGGTGGACTTTCATCATTTGGAAGCTGCTTCTATGGTACGTTTTGCGCAATATGCATTTTTGACCAGAACGGGTTTCTGAACGTGGTTTGGGGGCAACTTTTGGAGCTTTCTATATTTGTCCCTTTCGCAGGAACGGGTGTTAGAACGTTGTTTTGGTGCAACTTATGGAGCTTTCTATATTTCTCCCAACTTGTCATGTCTATCTGGTGAGTTTGGTTCACTTACGTCATTGGAAAGCTGCCGTTACGGTCCATTTTGCGCAATACGAGTTTTTGCCGGAATGGGTATCTGAACGTTTTTTCGGGGCAACTTATGGAGCTTTCTATATTTGCCTAACCCTAACCCGGTTATGTTCCGGGTTAGGTTTAGGTTCCGGGTTAGGGTTAGGGCGAGGGTTAGGTTCCGGGTTAAGGTTAGGGTTAGGGTTAGGTTCCGGGTTAGGGTTAGGTTCCGGGTTAGGGTTAGGGTTAGTGTTAGTTTCCGGGATATGTTTAGGTTCCGGGTTAGGGTTAGGGTTAGGTTCCGGGTTAGGGTTAGGTACCGGGTTACAGTTAGGGTTAAGTTCCGGTTTAGGGTTAGGTTCCGGGTTATGGTTATGTTCCAGGTTAGGTTCCGGGTTAGGTTCTGAGTTAGGTTCCGGGTTAGGTTCCGGGTTAGGTTCCTGGTTAGGGTTTGGTTCCGGGTTAGATTCCGGGTTAGGTTCCTGGTTAGGTTCCGGGTTTGGTTCCGGGTTAGGTTCCGGGTTTGGTTCTGGGTTGGGTTCACGGGTTAGGTTCCGGGTTACTTTCCGGGTTTGGGTTAGGTTCTGGGTTAGGGTTAGGTTCGGGGTTAGGTTTAGGTTCCGGGTTAGGGTTAGGGTTAGGGTAAGGGTTAGGGTTAGGTTTCGGGTTAGGGTTAGGGTTAGGGTTAGGGTTAGGGTTAGGGTTAGGGTTAGGTTTAGGGTTCTGCTCGCTTCGGCAGCACATATATTAAAATTGGAACGATACAGAGAAGATTAGCATGGCCCCTGCGCATCTCGTGAGTTTTGTTCACTTACCTCATTGGGAAGCTGCCGTTATGGCCTGTTTTGCGCAATACGAGTCTTTGCCGGAATTGGTATCTGAACGTCGTTTCGGGGAAACTTATGGAGCTTTATATATTTGCCCCACCTTGTAATGTGCATCTGGTGAGTTTGGTTCACTTCCATTATTGGGAAGTTGCCGTTACGGCCCAATTTGCGCAATATGAGTTTTTGCCCAGAACGTATATCTGAATGTGGTTTTGGGGCAACTTTTGGAGCTTTCTATATTTGTACTACCTTGTCATGTGCATCTGGTGAGTTTGGTTCACTTACCTCATTGGGAAGTTGCCGTTACGGCCCAATTTGCGCAATATGAGTTTTTGCCCAGAACGTATATCTGAATGTGGTTTTGGGGCAACTTTTGGAGCTTTCTATATTTGACCCACCTAGTTCTGTGCATATGGTGAGTTTGGTTCACTTCCCTTATTGGGAAGGTCCCGTTACGGCCCATTTGCGCAATATGCATTTTTGCCGGTATGGGTAACTGAACGTGGTTTTGGGGCAGCTTTTAAAGCTTTCTATATTTGTCCCACCTTGTCATGTGCATCTGGTGAGTTTGGTTCACTTACATCATTGGGAAGGTGCCATTACGGCCCATTTTTGCAATACACGTTTTCTTCCGGAAAGGGTATCTGAACGTGGTTTGGGGGCAACTTTTGGAGCTTTCTGTATTTGTCCCAACTTGTCATGTGCATCTGGTGAGTTTGGTTCACTTACCTCATTGGGAAGCTGCCATTACGGCCCGTTTTGCGCAATACGAGTTTTTGCCGGAATGTGTATCTGAACGTCGTTTTGGGGCAACTTATGGAGCTTTCTATATTTGTCCCACCTTGTCATGTGTATTTGTTGAGTTTGGTTCACTTACCTCTTTGGGAAGTTGCCGTTATGGCCCAATTTGCGCAATACGTGTTTTTGCCCTGAAAGGGTATCTGAACGTGGTTTCGGGGCAACTTTTGGAGCTTTCTATATTTGTCCTACCTTGTCATGTGCATCTGGCGAGTTTGGTTCACTTACTTCATTGGGAAGTTGCCCTTACCGCCCAATTTGCGCAATACACGTTTTTACCCAAAACGGGTATCTGAACGTGGTTTCGGGTTAACTTTTGGATCTTTCTATATTTGCCCCACCTATTTATGTGCATCTGTTGAGTTTGGTTCACTTACCTCATTGGGAAGCTGCTTTTACGGCCCGTTTTTCGCAATACGCGTTTTTGCCGAAAACGGGTATCTGAACGTGCTTTTGGGGTAACTTTAGCAGCTGTCTATATTTGTAACAACTTGTCATGTGCATCTGGTGTGTTTGGTTCACTTACCTAATTGGGAAGCTTTCGTTACGGCCCGTGTTGCGCAATACGAGTTTTTACGGAATGGGTATCTGAACGTCGTTTCGGAGCAACTTATGGAGCTTTCTATATTTGCCCAACCATGTCATGTGCATCTGGTGAGTTTGGTTCACTTAACTCATTAGGAAGTTGCCGTCACGGCCCGTGTTTCGCAATACGAGTTTTTACGGAATGGTTATCTGAACGTGGTTTCGGGGTAACTTTTGCAGCTTTCTTTATTTGCCCCACCTAGTTATGTGCATCTGGTGAGTTTGGGTCACGTACCTCATTTGGAAGCTGCCGTTACGGCCCTTTTTGCGCAATACACATTTTTGACAGGAATGTATATCTGAACTTGGTTTTGGGGTAATTTTTGGAGCTTTCTATATTTGTCCCACCTTGTCTTGTGCATTTAGTGTGTTTGGTTCACTTACCTCATTGGGAAGCTGCCGTTACGGCCCGTTTTGCCCAATTCGAGTTTTTGCCGGAATGGGTATCTGAACGTCTTTTCGGTGCAACTTATAGAGCTTTTAGTATTTTTTCCATA